>NC_057797.1:236439298-236541670 GCF_018294505.1 Triticum aestivum | reverse complement strand
AACAGCACCCCGACCCCGACACGGCACCCCGACACCAACAGGACACCCCGACCCCCGACACCTCCCGAAAAGAAACACCATAGCCATTGGAGATGGACTTATCTGTTGTCCTAGCGCTCTCCCGGAGATCAAGGCGCGCCAGTCGAGCTCCGCTCCTGAGATAAGGCCTCGTGAACGGCCAGTGCAACTCGCCATCAAGGTTAGTGATACGTACTCAGTTATCTTTCTCCATTACATTGTGTGCGCTTCCATCAATGATTACAAATGGTCATGTGAGTGGTGTTGCAGGCTGCTATACAGAGTGAGAGAGATAGAACGGAGAAACTTCTGGCGGAGGCGGCGGAGAGGCAGCGGGAGTTGGAGGAGAGGCGACAAAGATGATGGAGGAGGAGAGGGCACGGAATGACATGCAGGCAAGGGCCATGTACGAGCTCCTTGTGGTAAGTTTCTTCTGCAGATTAGCCAAAACATTCATGTAGTGTTTGTCTCATTACTAACTAGTATGATTGAGTCGTCAAAACCAAATGTGCAGTGTGTGTGCGAGAAGATAGGTCAGACCGCTCCGCCGATGCCAGTGATTGCTCCTGGGACCACGGTGAGTTTTATTTGAATGGACATTACTTGCTAGTCTTAACATTTGAGTGTCATCATGCTAACAAGACATTGGAAATGATCTTTGGTGCAGCGTAACTCTAGACAAGCATCGCACGATCCTTCTCCAGCTACCGACACGAGCCACCCCGCTACACCTCCTGGATCTTGGTAAGTTTATCTAGTGTTTTGCTTAACACATGCATAAAGACCTAGACTTAGCTTTATTTCCTCCAATGCTTACCATAATGACCTAGACTTAGCTTCTTCTCCTCCAAAATGACTTAATAAGCTTACTGACCTCCAAAACCATCCATTTTACCTAAGTTAGCTCTAAAATGATCTGTACTTAGCTTAGTTATGTCAAAAATTGCATAATTAGCTTAGTTAGCTCATAGACGATCCATTTTACCTAAGTTAGCTCTAAAATGACCCATTTTACCTAGGTTAGCTTATAAATGATCCAGTTCATCCAAGTTAGCTCAAAAATGACCCATTTTACCTAGATTAGCTCCTAAATGATCCATTTTACCTACGTTAGCTTTAAAATGACCCATTTCACCTAGGTTCACTCCAAAATGACCCATCTTACCTAGGTTATCTCATAAACGATCCATTTCAACTAATTTTGCTCATAAACGATCCATTTCACGAAGTTAGCTAAAAAACGATCCATTTCACCTAAATTAGCTCTTAAATGATCCATTTCACCTAAGCTAGCTCAAAAAGATCCATTTCAACTAAATTAGCTCATAAATGATCCATTTCACCCAAGTTAGCTCAAAAACGATCCATTTCAACTAAGTTAGCTCATAAATGATCCATTTCACCTAAGTTAGCTAAAAAACGATCCATTTCACCTTAGTTACCTCAAAAACAATCCATTTGACCTTATTTAGCTCATAAACGACCCATTTCAACTAAGTTAGCTCATAAATGATCCATTTCACCTTAGCTAGCTCATAAACGACCCATTTCAACTTAGTTAGCTCATATATGATCCATTTCACGTAAGTTAGCTCATAAATGACATACTCTTCTTGTTCTAGTCTTCTTCTTGTTCTACTCTTATTCTTGTTCTACTCTTCTTGTTCTAACTTTCTTATTTTTCATTTTGCAGATTTCATTCACTTGACGAAATCTTCCATAGATGGAGTGCTCCTTATCCCTTTCTCTGTTTTTTTGTATCGTTGAACTATGCATGTATCGTTGGATGAAACTATTGTAATATATATGGTTGGATGCCTCTATGTTGAACTTGTTATGTATGATGGAACTATGCATGTAATATATATGGTTGGATGATGAAGTTATGTGTTGGATATCTTATATGTTTGCTCTGTAATGGCCTTTTGAAATATATCTATATATGTCATATATATTTGTGATGAAAATTGTTGGATTTAATAAACAACAGATAAAAGAGCCAATATGCAGGCTCTTTGCCGTCTGCCACTGACGGCAACGGGCTCTTTGCCGTCTGCCGCGGACGGCAAAGAAGACACGTGGCATCCAGCTGTGCTTCCTGGGAACTGACCCATTTGGTCAGTTTGCCTACAGTGGCAGACGGCAAAGACTTTGCCATCAGTGGCAGACGGCAAAGAACCTGCACTTTGCCATCAGTGGCAGACGGCAAAGAACCTGCCATGTAGTGACGTGTAGATGACATCATACGGCGGACGGCAAAGACACTAGAAATTTTGTCGTCAGCGGCGGACGGCAAAGGCCTGCCGTTAGCCACTTAACAAACTGACAGCGCAATTATTGCCGTCCGCTCTCTTTGCCGTCCGCCGCAGACGGCAAAGGGCCTTTGCCGTCAGCCGCCAGGAAGCAGACGGCAAAGTAGCTGTTTATCGTAGCCTACTTTGCCGGAGCCTTTTGCCATCCGCGGCTGACGGCAAAGGCCTTTGCCGTCCGCCGTTCATGCCTTTGCCATCCGCCGTGGCAGACGGCAAAATAGCTGATTCCTGTAGTGTATTATCCTTTTGAATTCTCCCGACTACACTATATCGGAGAAGTTTGCCCTTATTAAGGATTATATCGATGGGTTGCGTTTCACTACTACACATGATGATTTTGATAGATATAATATGCATGTGCTTGCTGCTCCTACTTGCAATTATTACGAGAGAGGAACTACATCTCTGCCTCTCTATGTTTCCAATATGATAAAATTGCAAGAAACTTCTTATACTATGCATTGACCTTTACTATGTGTGCATGAATTGTTCTTTTATGACATGCCGATGCATAGGAAGAGAGTTAGACTTCGTTGTTGCATGATATATGTTACTTTGTGCTCACTACTAAATCAAAAATCATTGTTAATTAAAATTGGCTTTGATATACCTTGGGATCTGGGTGGATTCATTACTTGAGTACTATATTCCTAGCTTAATGGCTTTAAAGAAAGTGCTTCCAGGCAGACAACCCGGAAGTTTTAGAGAGTCATTTATTTCTGTTGAGTGCTTTTATATAGTTTAAAAACAAAAAAAAATAAAGAGGGGAACCCAAAACTTTTCAAAAAGGAAAGTGAAAGTGAGAGAGACAAGCATTGTTGAAGTGGGGGAGCTCCTTGAACTTTGTTCATGCTCACGGAAACTTTGTGAATCTTGATTAAAGAAACTTTCCAAAAAAAATAATTATCCCCTTGTACAAATCGATTGTATTATAAAAATAATGTGCCAATATTTGCCTTTAGGATGTTTAAATTGCTTGTTGGTTCGTGCGGTGCAGAACAGAAAAACTTTGGCTGTAGTGTGCGATTTTACATTGTTTACTGGAATGTCAAACGGTTCTAAAACTTTTTGCACTGTCTTTCTATACAAATTTGTTATTTTTCCTAATTTGTTCAGAATTTATGGAGTACCAGAAGTATGGTGAATGTTCATATTACTACAGACTGTCCTGTTTAAGACAAATTCTGTTTTTGATGCATAGTTTGCTTGTTTTGATGAAACTATCAATTTCTATCAGTGGATTAAGCCATGGAAAAATTATATTACAGTATCTACAATGAAAAAAAACAAAATATGAATTGGTTTGAAACAGTACTTAGAGTAGTGATTTGCTTTATTATACAAATGGATCTTACCAAACTTTCTGTTAAGTTTTGTGTGATTGAAGTTTTCAAGATCTGGGAGAGATCATGATGGATGAAGGAATAAGGAGTGGCAAGAGCCTAAGATTGGGGATGCCCGAGGCACCCCAAGGAAACATTCAAGGACTCCCAAGCAACCAAGCTTGGGCATGCCCAGTGAGGGAGTCCTGGATTAGGGGGTATCCGGACAGCCGGATTATATCCTTTGGCCGGACTGTTAGACTATGAAGATACAAGATTGAAGACTTTGTCCCGTGTCTGGATGGGACTCTCGTTGGCATGGAAGGGAATCTTGGCAATACGGATATATAGATCTCCTTCCTTGTAACCGACTCTGTGTAACCCTAGCCCCCTCCGGTGTCTATATAAACCGGAGGGTTTAGTCCGTAGGACAACATACAATCATACCATAGGCTAGCTTCTAGGCTTTAGCCTCTCCGATCTCGTGGTAGATCAACTCTTGTACTACTCATATTATCAAGAATAATCAAGCAGAAAGTACGGTTTTATCTCCATCAAGAGGGCCCGAATCTGGGTAAAACATCGTGTCCCCTGCCTCCTGTTACCATCCGCCTTAAACGCACAGTTCGGGACCCCCTACCCGAGATCCGCCGGTTTTGACACCGACATTGGTGCTTTCATTGAGAGTTCCTCTGTGTCGTCACCGTTAGGCCTGATGGCTCCTTCGATTATCAATAGCGATGTAGTCTAGGGTGAGACTTTTCTCCCCGAACAGATCTTTGTATTCAGCAGCTTCGCACTACGGGCCAACTCGCTTGGCCATCTAGAGCAGATCGAGAGTACGCCCCTGGCCACCAGGTCAGGTTTGGAAGCTTAAACTACACGGCCGACATCCGCGGAGACTTGATTTTCGACGGATTCGAGCCCCTGTCGAGTGCGCCACACGGTCACGATGAGCATGATTTAGCTCTACCATTGGATAGTGTTCAGGAGACTGCACCAGCAACCGCTCCGACCCTCAATTAGGAGCCAATTGCGCCATCCGTGGACGAGTGGATAGACCCCGCCACAGAGGCTGTACTCTCAGCAGCGATCGAGCCGAGTATCGACCTTACCCTTCACGGGAGCCGTGACGCCGAACTACCGGATTCTTCCCCGGCCACGGTCTCCGAACCGCCTGCGCCCGTGCCTATCGAATCCGACTGGGCGCCGATCATGGAGTTCACCTCCGCGGATATCTTTCAGCACTCGCCCTTCGGCGACATACTGAACTCATTAAGGTCTCTCTCCCTATCAGGAGAGTCTTGGCCGAACTATGTTCGGCAGGATTGGGATGCGGATGACGAAGAAATTCGCTGCCCACCCACCACCCACTTAGTAGCCACTATCGACAATTTGACCGACATGCTCGACTTCGACTTCGAAGACATCGACGGTATGGATGACGATGCGGGAGACAAAGAGGAACCACTGCCCACAGGGCACTGGACAGCCACCTCATCATATGATATATACATGGTGGACACACCCAAAGAAGGCAATGGCGACGAGACAATGGAGGATGACCCCTCCAAGAAGCAACCCAAGCGCCGACGTCAGCGGCGCCGCTCTAAGTCTCGCCGAAGCAAAAGAGGTGACACCGACACAGGAGATAATAGCACTCTAGACAGTGCCGAAGACGACAACAATCCCCTCCAGCAAGATTTAGAGCAGGAGGATGGAGAAGCCAACCCTCCAGAGAGAGCGGCAGATGGAGAGACGGAGGATGATAATTACATGCCTCCCTCCGAAGATGAGGCAAGCCTTGACGATGATGAATTTGTCGTGCCGGAGGATCCTGCCAAACAAGAGTGCTTCAAGCGCCGACTTACAGCCATGACAAATGACCTTAAGAAAAAGCAGCAACAGCTTCAAGCTGATCAAGATTTGCTAGCTGACAGATGGACTGAAGTCCTTGCGGCCGAGGAATATGAACTCGAACGCCCCTCCAAGAGTTACCCAAAGCGCAGGTTGCTACCCCGAGTGGAGGAGGAAGCATTAAAACCTACATCTCCAGCATGTGACGCGGCTGATCGGCCACCTCATGGCCGCGACAGAGAGGCATTTCAGCCAAAAACTCAGCCTGCACCCCGACGCCACTAAAATAAAAATGACAAGGCATGGGGAAACACGCTAGACCCGCGAGACGTATTGGAGGACAAAGAAAAACACGCAAGATCGATCTACGGATCACGAGGGCGCGCCGCTACGCGAGACGATAACCGTCACGCCGGATACAGTAAAAGTAAATCCGGCCGGGCCGAACACAGAGGACAAGACTCATTCGAGCTGCATCGCGACATAGCCTACTACAGAGGCGCCGCGCACCCCATATGCTTCACAGACGAAGTAATGGATCACCAAATCCCAGAGGGTTTCAAACCTGCAAATATCGAATCATACGACGGCACAACAGATCCTGCGGTATGGATCGAGGACTTCCTCCTGCACATCCACTTGGCCCGCGGTGACGATCTACACGCCATCAAATACCTCCCACTCAAGCTCAAAGGACCAACTCGGCATTGGCTCAATAGCCTGCCAGCAGAATCCATTGGCTATTGGGAAGACCTGGAAGCCGCATTCCTCGACAACTTCCAGGGCACTTATGTGTAACCACCAGATGCCGATGACTTGAGCCACATAATCCAGCAGCCAGAGGAATCGACCAGGCAATTCTGGACACGATTCCTGACAAAGAAAAATCAAATCATCGACTGTCCGGATGCAGAGGCCCTAGCAGCTTTTAAGCACAACATCCGCGATGAGTGGCTCGCCCGGCACCTCGGTCAGGAAAAGCCGAAATCTATGGCAGCCCTCACGACACTCATGACCCTCTTTTGCACGGGAGAAGACAGCTGGCTGGCTTGTAGCAATAACATATCAAAGAACAATGGTACTGCAGATACCAAGGATAGCAATGGCAGGTCACGTCGCAACAAATATAAGCGCCGCGTCAATAGCGACAATACCGAGGATACGACAATCAATGACGGATTCATAGGCTCTAAACCCGGTCAGCGGAAAAAGCCATTCAAAAGAAGCACTCCGGGACCGTCCAGTTTGGACTGTATACTTGATCGCTGCTGCCAAATACATGGCACCCCCGACAAGCCAGCCAACCACACCAACAGGGAATGCTGGGTGTTCAAGAAGGCCGGCAAGTTAAACGCCGAAAACAAAGATAAGGGGCTACATAGCGATGACGAGGAGGAGCCCCGGCAGCCGAACACCAGAGGGAAGAAGAGGTTCCCCCCACAAGTGCAGATGGTGAACATGATATACGCAACCCACATCCCCAAGAGGGAGCGGAAGCATGCATTAAGGGATGTATATGCGTGGGAGCCAGTCGCCCCAAAGTTCAACCCATGGTCCTCCTGTCCGATCACCTTCAATCGCAGGGACCATCCCACTAGTATCCGTCATGGCGGATTTGCCGCACTGGTCCTAGACCCAATCATCGACGGATTTCACCTCACTCGAGTCCTTATGGGCGGCAGCAATAGCCTGAACCTGCTTTATCAGGACACAGTGCGCAAAATGGTTATAGACCCCTCAAGGATCAAACCCACAAAAACGACCTTCAAATGCGTCATACCAGGTGTAGAGGCCCATTGCACAGGTTTAGTCACACTGGAAATGGTCTTCGGATCCCCGGATAACTTCCGAATGGAGGAGTTAATCTTCGATATAGTCCCGTTCCGCAGCGGATATCATGCACTGCTCGAGTGAACCGCATTTGCGAGATTCAACGCGGTACCGCACTATGCATATCTCAAGCTCAAGATGCCAGGACCTCGAGGGGTCATCATAGTCAATGGAAACATAGAGCGCTCTCTCTGCACAGAGGAGCACACTGCGGCCCTCGCAGCAGAAGCGCAAAGCAGCCTCTTAAGGCAATCCACCAGTTCGGCAATTAAAGACCCAGACACCTTCAAGCGCGCCCGGAGTAATCGGCAACAAGACCGCCTGGCACGTTCCAAGCTCGCATAGCAATGCGGCCCCCACCCCAGTCCGAGCCAAACGGCGAAATCCGTGCCACGCGTACATAATTACGCATTGAAAATACCATGGGCACAGGTGGGGAGGGGGGCACGGCTATGGCACGCCCCAAGGCGCGGCTCAGCCGCACTAGGGGCTTCCCGCTTTGTTATTTTTTCTCTCTTTCAGGACTTTAATCTCTGGAAACCCCATCCGGCAGTATGATTGCCGGACACACGATGCAGCAACCAAGGAGGCAGAAAGCTATGTCGCACCACGGAACTCCTAGGTGGTCTCCGATAACGAGTGAAATACTTGCTTTAAATACCATTCCTCATCTTGCCCTTGGAGGGGACATGTCAAATAGTCATACTTTTTGCTTATTGCACTACTTGTATCATTCTGCTTCGACGCACCTTTTTGAATAAACAATGCATAGCACTAGACTATTACCACATTCTCTATTCTTTTTTATATATGTTCATTCATGACATCCAGCACCCGTACACTCTGGTACGGCCCATACGCCAGCGGCTTAAGCGTACCCCATAATACGGCATGAGAAGTCCGAACACTTTCGACAGTGCGGCACACCGAACTTATAGCATTATATGCATCAGCTACGAATCATGTCTTGGGTCAATAGTTGGGTTTGCCCGGCTCCCATGTTTTGGTACCTTAGGTTCCGCTATATCCGCTAAGGTAGCACTGGAAGAACTACGGTGATTATGCCCCGGTTAATCTAGGCTAAGCACCTCAGTAGACAAAGCTAAACTAACTGTCATGATAAGGCGAGAGCTGGTCGCTGTTCGAGAGGTATCGAGTCCCTAAAGACTTATGCCTCTTAGGGCGAGGAGTCGGCTTTGTC
The DNA here is from genome assembly GCF_018294505.1 of Triticum aestivum. NCBI lineage: Eukaryota > Viridiplantae > Streptophyta > Magnoliopsida > Poales > Poaceae > Triticum > Triticum aestivum. The sequence goes on along the minus strand of NC_057797.1, from coordinate 236,533,130 downwards.
CGGCTTAGGCGTGTATAGCGCCCCGAATTTGGCCTTCCGAATACTAGGGGCTTTGCCAAAATTTAAAATTCTAGACTTCTATGGCTAAGTGAGAGTGATAAAGCATTATAGTCCGATTGCCTTATTCGTTGAGCTGAGCACCTCCCTCGAAGGACCCAACAATGGGAAAAAGAGTGCTCAGATTTATCCTGAACACCCCAGCACTCGTGGCATGGGGCAGAAGCCGACGACTGGCCATCTCTCAGATTTGATAAACAGCCGCATAGAAGGTAATATTTTAAATTCAAACAAGCGTTGCATAGTGCATATGAACAAGTTTTCATAATACAGGATCACACGAGCGAGTTCATTCAAATATTACATCCTTCGCACAATCGTCCGCCACAAGACGGGCACCCTTCAGGACACCCTCATAATACATTTCGGGGAGGCGATGCTCCTTGCCCTGCGGCGGCCCCTCCTTGACCAGCTTCTCGGCGTCCATCTTGTCCTAGTGCACCTTTGCACGGGCAAAAGACTGGCGGGCATCTTTGATACAGACGGACCGCTTAATGACTTCCAGCCGTGGGCAGGCATCCACAAGCCGCCTCACCAGGCCGAAGTAGCTATTGGGAAGGGAGTCGCCAGTCCACATCCGGATTATAAGGCCCTTCATGGCCTATTTGGCCGCCTTGTGCAGCTCGACCAGTTGCTTCAGCTGGTCGTTCATAGGCATCGGGTGTTCGGTCCTAGTATACTGAGACCAGAACAACTTCTCCGTCGAGCTTCCCTCCTTGGCCTAGTAATACTTCGCGGCATCCGACATGCTGTGGGGCAAATCTGCGAATGCTCCTGGAGAGCTCCGCACTTGGGTAATAAACAAGTAATTTACTTTCACATACTTGCTTTGCATATTGAATGCCTTACCCGCCGCTATTTTCCTCATCGCCTCAATTTCCTGGAGGGCCTTTTGGGCTTCAGCCTTGGCATGCTTTGTGCTCTTGAGGGCCGCGGCAAGATCGGACTCTCGCGTCTTCGAGTCAAGCTCCAAAGTCTCGTGTTTCTTCACGAGAGCCTGGAGCTCTTGCTGCACCTCGCCCACCCGTGCCTCTTGTTTCTCCCGCTCGGTGCGCTCCTTGGCCTCTTTGTTTTTCGGCCTCGGACAACGCTTGCTTCAGGGTCGCCACTTCGGTCGTGGCCCCTAGCACATTCGTGATGATCCTGTCATTTCGCAACCACATTTTCTTTTTTATAGAGACGGTATTACTTACCTTTGTTCTCCTTGAGCTGCCTCTTGGCAAGGCCGAGCTCTTCCTCGGGCCGCTCGAGGTTCTGCTTCAATGCGGCGACCTCCGCAGTCAGTGCGGCAGAGGTCAGCAGCGAAGCCTGCATACGCATACAGACATACTTATATTAGACTCCTGTAGATATTATTTGATCCTCTATTCGGCTTTTCTTTGTGAACACCAAACAGAGCATCAGGGGCTACTGTCTATGCGGTAATATTTTCCTGTATTTTAAATACTTACCTCAAAGCCTGTTAGAAGGCTGGCACATGCTTTAGTCAGTCTGCTCTTGGCGGACTGAACCTTCTTGATCACCGCACTCATAATAGTGCGGTGCTCTTCGTCGATGGAAGCGCCGCAAAGCGCTCCCAGCAGGTTGTCCGGTGCCTCTGGATGGACAGGGGTCACCGGCACGGGCGGCTTGCCCCTCTTGGAAGGGGGCCGCCTACCGGAGTCCGAAACCACTGGAGGTTCCGACGCGGCATTCGGTTGGGGGCCGAACTTGGAGCCCCTGGGAGTCTTGCTCCCTTCACGCCTGGAGTCTGGAAAGTCGCCTTGAGGCGCCTCCGGGACTGTCTCCCCGGGCTCGGTGCCCCTTGAGACAGTACCTCGACATCGTCCGTAGGGTGAGGAGAGGAGGCAGTTGGAAGTGTATCACTATCCATATCCGACGAGTCCAAGGAACCGTCCGACGAGGATACGTCGATACGGGCTCGGGGCGGACTGCATGATCATATTCGATGATTAGGAGAAGCAGTGCAATAAAAGTATGCTATGAGTTACTCTGGTATCCGAATACTTACAACTTCGCCAGGGGCTTGGCCCTGAGTAACCACTCGTCTTCGCCATCGGCGGCGGCGGTGAAACAGTCGGAAGGAGAGTCCTTCCCTTCTTGGACCCTTCGGCCTCCCCGGTTGGGGCGGCCTTCCTTTTCTTGTCTCCCCCTGCTGGAGGGGGAGAGTCTTCATCTTCCTCCTTCTCGTTTTCACGGGAGGAGTGCGTCTCGGAGTTATGGTATGATGAGTTTGACACCACCTAGCGCCGGGAAATCTTTCGGGTTCCCTTGGCCTTCTTCTTGGTCTTCTTCGGCACCGCATAAGGAGCCGGAGTCCGCATCGCTGTCAGGAGAGCATCCGCAGGGTCTTCGGGCAGAGGGGCCGGATAGTTAATCTGCTCCGATGTCTCCACCCAGTCCTGTCAAAGGCATGGGAGCTCAGACCCTGCACATGGTTAAGCTATGGGAAATAAATACCCTACCAGATGTACATAACTTACCGGATTCGTAGGGCGCTTCACGCTTAGCCTGCGGTCCTCGGTAAGAGAAGGAGGGACCTCGGCGCCCTTGAACAGCACCTTCCAGATGTCCTTATGCGTCGTGTCGAAGAGCTCGTGTAGAGTCTGGTGCTGGGCCGGGTCGAACTCCCATAAGTTGAAAGCCCGTTGTTGACACGGAAGGATCCGGTGGAAGAGCATGCCCTGGACTATGTTGACAAGCTTAAGTTTCTTGCTTATCATGTTCCGGATACACTTCTGGAGTCCGTCCAGCTCCACCGATGAACCCCAGGACAAGCCCTTCTCCTTCCAGGAAGTGAGCCACGTGGGGATTCCGGATCGAAACTCGAGGGCCTCCACCCAGTTGGTGTCGGGCGGCTCAGTGATGTAGAACCACCCCGATTGCCACCCCTTTATGGTCTCCACGAAGGAGCCCTCGAGCCACATGACATTGGGCATTTTGCCCACCATGGCTCCACCGCATTCCGCTTGTTGGCCGCCTACTACCTTCGGCTTGATATTGAAGGTCTTAAGCCACATGCGGGCCGGATGCGGAGGAAAGCCTCGCACATGACGATGAACACCGAGATGTTGAGGACGAAATTCAGGGCCAGATCATGAAAGTCCAGCACATAATAGAACATAAGGCCGCCGACGAATGGATGGAGGGGAAACCCCAGTCCACGGACGAAGTGGGGGAGGAAAACAACCCTTTTGTGAGGTTCCGGGGTATGGACGATCTGCCCCGCGGCTGGCAGCCGGTGCGCGATATCCGCGGCTAAGTATCCAGCCCCACGTAGTTTTTTGATGTGTCCCTCCGTGACAGAGGAGACCATCCACTTGCCTCTCGCTCAGGACATGTTTGGAGAGAGTTGAGGAGAAAGATGTCGACTTGGGCGCTGGAGCTCGAGTGCGCGAGAATGGATGAGCAAGGAGGAAGAAGGTGTGGGTAGAAAAAGGTGAAACCTTATCCCTTTATAAGGGCGGACGAAACTATGCGCCCCCACCAGCCTGGTAAAACTCGCTTATCCCCCAAGCGCCACAATTGATTGCGCGGTTGGGTTACCCACGTCCGTATTGATGGGAATACCGTAATAAGGGGACATGATCTCTGCTTCGACAAGACGTGCCAAGGAAACCGCCTCGCGAAACACGCTGCGATAGGTTATGAAAAACGATTCGAATAATGACCTGGCTGTGGTGTGATGTCACACTACGGGGTACGACAGCAGATTAGATCTGTGTAAATATTATTCCCTCTACGGTGGTATGTGGAACTTATTTTGCAGAGCTGGACACGATCCTCGTGTTCAAGATCTTCTATGAAGTATTCGGAGGAGGAACCCACCTTGCAATGCCGAAGACAATCTGCGCGCCGGACTTATCATCATTGAAGCCTGGTTCAGGGGCTACTGAGGGAGTCCTGGATTAGGGGGTATCCGGATAGCCGGATAATATCCTTTGGCCGGACTATTGGACTATGAAGATACAAGATTGAAGACTTCGTCCCGTGTCTGGATGGGACTCTCCTTGGTGTGGAAGGCAAGCTTGGAAATACGGATATGTAGATCTCCTTCCTTTTAACCGACTCTGTGTAACCCTAGCCCCGTCCGGTGTCTATATAAACTGGAGGGTTTAGTCTGTAGGACAACATACAATCATACCATAGGCTAGCTTCTAGGGTTTAGCCTCTCCGATCTTGTGGTAGATCAACTCTTGTACTACTCATATTATCAAGAATAATCAAGCAGGACGTAGGGTTTTACCTCCATCAAGAGGGCCCGAACCTGGGTAAAACATCGTGTCCCCTGCCTCCTGTTACCATCCGCCTTAGACGCACAGTTCGGGACCCCCTACCCGAGATCCGCCGGTTTTGACACTGACACCCAGGAAGACAACCCCTCTTTCTTCTAACAATCATCGGTAATTTTACTTGGAGCTATATTTTTATTCGTCACATGGTATGCGTAAATCTTGGAGCGTCTTTTGCATTTGGTGTTCACTTTTCTTTGATGCACCATGCTGGTATGAGATAGTCCTTGGTTGATTTATAGAATTCTCATTGCACTTCTCTTATATCTTTTGAGTATGGCTTTATAGAATGCTTCATGTGCTTCACTTATAACTTTTGAAGTTTGGATTGCCTGTTTCTCTTCAAATAGAAAACCGCCATTTGTCGAATGCTCTTTTGCTTCACTTATATTTGTTATAGCGTGGGCATATCTTTTGTCGAAAGGATTAAACTCTCTTGCTTCACTTGCAATAGTTTTGTGATATAGTCATTCACATGATTAGTCATAAAATCCTACATAAAACTTGTAGATCACTGAATATGATATGTTTGATTCCTTGCAATAGTTTTGTGATATAAAGATGGTGATATTAGAGTCATGCTAGTGGGTAGTTGTGGATTGTAGAAATACTTGTGAAGTTTGTGATTCCTGTAGCATGCACGTATGGTGAACCGTTATGTGATGAAGTCAGAGCATGGGGTATTTATTGATTGTCTTCCTTATGAGTGGCGGTCGGGGACGAGCGATGGTCTTTTCCTACCAATCTATCCCCCTAGAAGCATGCGCGTAGTACTTTGTTTCGATGCCTAATAGATTTTTGCAATAAGTATGTGAGTTCTTTATGACTAATGTTGAGTCCATGGATTATACGCACTCTCACCCTTCCATCATTGCTAGCCTCTTAGGTACCGTGCATTGCCCTTTCTCACCTCGAAAGTTGGTGCAAACTTCGTCAGTGCATCCAAACCCTGTGATACGATACGCTCTATCACACATAAGCCTCCGTATATCTTCCTCAAAACAGCCACCATACCTACCTATCATGGCATTTCCATAGCCATTTCGAGATATATTGCCGTGCAACTTCCATCATCATCATATACATGACTTGAGAATTCATTGTCATATTGATTTTCATGATCGTAAGATAGCTAGCATGATATTTTCATGGCTTGTCCGTTTTTTGATATCTTTGCTACGCTAGATCATTGCACATCCCGGTACACCGCCGGAGGCATTCATATGGAGTCATATCTTTGTTCTAGTATTGAGTTGTAAGTAAATAAAAGTGTGATGATCAACATTACTAGAACATTATCCCAGGTGAGGTTATCAAAATAAAAGAGGCCAAAGAAGCCCAGATAAAAAAAGAGGCCAAAGAAGCCCAGATAAAAAAAGAGGACAAGGAAGCCCACCAAAAAAAGAGAGAGAAAATAAAAAAATGGGAGAAAAGAGAGAAGGGACAATGTTACTACCCTTTTACCACACTTGTGCTTCAGAGTAGCACCATGTTCTTCATATAGAGAATCTCTTGAGTTATCACTTTCATATACTAGTGGGAATTTTCCTTATAGAACTTGGCTTGTATATTCCAACGATGGGCTTCCTCAAATGCCCTAGGTCTTCATGAGCAAGCAAGTTGGATGCACACCCATTTAGTTTTTAGTTTGAGCTTTCATACACTTATAGCTCTTAGTGCATCCGTTGCATGGCAATCCTACTCCTCACATTGACATCAATTGATGGGCATCTCCATAGCCCATTGATTAGTCGCGTCGATGTGAGACTTTCTCCTTTTTGTCTTCTCCACACAACATCCACCATCATATTCTATTCCACCTATAGTGCTATGTCCATGGCTCACGCTTATGTATTGCGTGAAAGTTGAAAAGGTTTGAGAACATCAAAAGTATGAAACAATTGCTTGGCTTGTCATCGGGGTTGTGCATGATTTGAATATTTTGTGTGGTGAAGATGGAGCATAGCCAGACCATATGATTTTGTAGGGATAACTTTCTTTGGCCATGTTATTTTGAAAAGACATGATTGCTTTATCAGTATGCTTGAAGTATTATTGTGTTAATGTCAAATGATAGATTATTGCTTTGAATCACTCGTGTCATAATATTCATGCCATGATTAGATTACATGATCAAGATTATGATAGGTAGCATTCCACATCAAAAATTATCTTTTTTCATCATTTACCTACTCGAGGACGAGCAGGAATTAAGCTTGGGGATGCTGATACGTCTCTGTCGTATCTATAATTTTTGATTGTTTCATGCCAATATTCTACAACTTTCATATACTTTTGGCAACTTTTTATACTATTTTTGAGACTAACATATACATCCAGTGTCTAGTGCGAGTTCCTGTTTGTTGCATGTTTTTTGTTTCACAGAAAACCCATATCAAACGGAGTCCAAACGGGATAAAAACTGACGGGTTTTTTCTGGAATATATGCGGTTTTGTGAAGAAGAATCAATGCGAGATGATGCCCAATGGGGGCACGAGGCAGGGGGTGCGCCCCAGGGGGTCAGGCGCGCCCTGGGCCCTTGTGGCCACCCCATAAGGCGGTTGGTGCTCTTCTTCCGCCACAAGAAAGCTAATATCCAGATAAAAATCGTGTCCAAAATTCAGCCCAATCGGAGTTACGGATCTCCGGGAATATAAGAAACGGTGAAAGGGCAGAATCAGGAACACAGAAACAGAGAGATACAGAGAGGCAGATCCAATCTCGGAGGGGCTCTCGCCCCTCCACTGCCATGGAGGCCATGGACCAGAGGGGAAACCCTTCTCCCATCTAGGGAGAAGGTCAAGGAGGAAGAAGAAGGGGGCCCCTCTCCCCCGCTCTCCCCGTGGCACTGGAACGCTGTCGGGGCCATCCTCGCGACAACGATCTACACCAACACTTCCGTCATCTTCACCAATATGACGCCCTCGATTCAACCGTACACTAATCATGCATGCAAATGTGTACGATCAAGATCAAGGACTCACGGGGAGATATGCCAACACAACTCTAGACACAAATTAAAATAATACAAGCTTTATATTACAAGCCAGGGGCCTCGAGGGCTCGAATACACAAGAGTCGGCGGAAGCAACAATATCTGAGTACAGACATAAGTTGAACAAGTTTGCCTTAAGAAGGCTAGCACAAAAGCAACATCGATCGAAAAGGCAAGGCCTCCTGCCTGGGAGCCTCCTAACTACTCCAAGTCGTCAGCGACCGTCACGTTGTAGTAGGCACCCTCGGGGTAGTAGTAATCATCAGTGGTGTCGTCTGGCTCCTAGGATCCGTCAACTGGTCGCAACAATCGGGTATGGGGGAAAAGAAGTAGCAAAGCAACCGTGAGTACTCATCCAAAGTACTCGCAAGACTTACATCAGATCTAAACTAAGTATGCATCTGTAGCAAACGAATGGGCTGTATCTGTGGACTAAACTGCAGAATGCCAGAAGAGAAGGGGAAAGCCTAGCCTATCGAAGACTAGCATCTTCAAGCATCTTGCAGCATATAGAAGATTAGAAATCAACATAATGTAAAGTAGTAGTGTTATCAACCTCGGCTAGAGATCCTTTCTCGACTCCCTGCGAGAAAGCAATCCTAGAGCCATATTATCCATTTGTCATTCACAATTCATTTCTCATCACAAGTATCCAGTTCTAGTTATATCGATCGGGATACAACTCTAAGTGTCTGGTACCGTAGGACGGGCTATCGATAGATGTTTCTTCCCTGCAGGGATGCACCAACTTCCCCATCACACACGATTAACTCCGGCCGGACACACTTTCCTGGGTCATGCCCGGCGTCGGCCAAACAATACGATGCCACCCGACCTAGACTTAATAGAAAGGTCAAGCACGCCGGACTAAACCTATGCCCCAGGGGTCTCGGGCCATCGCCCCGGGAACTCCTGCATGTTGCGTACGCGGCCGATGAGCAGACCTAGCTACCTCCTTAAATAAGGCAGGAGCTTACGCAGTCCAACCCGACGCGCACCGCTCAGTTGCTGACGTCGATTAAGCTTAGGCTGATGCATACGACGCAGAACGCCCATACAATGCCCACATGATGGTTAGTGCTATTAGGCCAGAGGCCCCTCAGATCAAATATCCAAATCATAGTGGATTAGGAGCACGCGGTAATGAGCAGAGACTCACGAAAGATGTGACCCCGTCGCCCCATCTCGAGTACTTGCGGCAAGGGCTAAGAATGCCCGGCCACGCCTCGTAAGTATCTTGCGGGCACCCTCCAGGTCAACCCGTCTCCACATTACTCGTGGGTACCCCTCAGGGTCGACCCGCCTTTCCAAGTAACAGTTGTAAAGTCCAAGTATTCGTGTGTCCAAACATCAAGGGGAAAACCCGAGGAATCACCCCTGGTGAATTCCACTCGATGTAATCATCAATGTGAACATAAGAGGATCCACCCTCGAGGTTCACACTTAAGGGGTTTCACGACAGAGCCGTATTGGAAGTGGTTAAAGAGGAAATCACCCTCGATGACCATGACCGAATAGCTACAATACAGAGTCTCATCAAGAGTGATGTAAGAGGTTCCACCCTCGGCACTCGATGGTAACTCTGCAGAGTCGTACAACTAGGGGGGTGATGTGCGGAGTTGGGGCCTGGACGTCGATGACGTTGATCGAGTCATCGAACATAAAGCTGGGCAACTGGGACAAGGTGGGGGTCACTGATGGATCACTATCCAACCTATACCGAGCAGTTTAGAATAAGCAGTTAAGGTATGAAAGCAGATAACAAAATCATGCTATGCATCAGAGTAGGATCATACATAAAGCAGTAGCTCTGCTGAAAACAAGAAGTGTCATTGACGACATAGTCGATCACAGGGGCGGCATCGGTATCGGGGTCTACCGGAGAGAAGAGGGGGAAGAAACATTAAATACAGAGCAAACAGATGCATCACTAAACATTACCTGACAATAGGAAGAGCTAGGGTTGTTCTAATGTAGTACTACACGTTGCAGACGGAGGGCATAAACATCCGAGGATGAATTCCTGGCGTTAGACGAATTCCGGACAGATGGAAGAGAGGGGACGGTTCCATGTTCAGCATGCTAGGGGCATGTGCCATGTGAATGGACAGCGCATTTGGATTTGTTTGATTTTTCTAAGCAACTTTCATATAGAAAACATTTTCATCTGAGCTACGGTTTAATTTCTACGAATTTCTAAAGATTAAAGTATTTTCTGGAATTATTATTATTAACAGAAAAGAATTACAGTGTCAGCATGACATCACTATGACGTCAGCAGTCAACAGGACAGCTGACCAGGTCAAACTGACCAGTGGATCCCACATGTCATACACAGAGGGCTAACAGTGGGTTATTTTTAATTAGACATAGTTAATTAGTAGTAGGGCCCCACATGTCAGTGACTGATTAACTTAACTAATTATCTTTATCTAAAAAACATTTTAGTTAGAGGATTAAGCGGCGGGGCCCGCGTGTCAGTGGCACTGAGTGCCTAGTCAGCATAGTTGACCACGGTCAACATGGTCAACTAGGTCCAGGGGGCCCACGGGCAGCCCAGAGGCGGGCCCCGTCGGTCCCAGGTCAGCGCCGGAGCAATGCCGGTGAGGCCATCCGCGGCGACCGAATGCCGAAGATGGCCGGAATCGCGCTACGGTGCATCATTTGAGCCGTGGTCGGGCGCGTTCAGAAGCTGACGACATCGCGCGTCGAATGCTACCAACGGTTGGGCCTGGGAATGGCCGGAACATCACCGGCGATGAGCGCGGCGGACGGCAGCTCAGGCCTGGGCGGGGATCACGCTACGGGGCTCCACAACAGCCACGGTTGGTCGCGTTCGAATGCGGTCTCGATGCTGCGTCGCGTGGTGTGGTCGGTTGGACTCGGGTGGTGACTGGAACTGCACCGGCGTCGAGTGGGGGCGGCGGTGGCTTTAGGGAGATCGACGCAATGGCAGCAGCAATGCGCAAAAGCGCGAACTAACGGGCGCGGGAGGTGCTACATGTTGCAGGTAACACGACGCGCACGGGCTTGTGACCACTTGGTCGCCAGAGCCACGCCGGCGACGAGCTCGGGCGGAGCCGCGTTCGGGCTCGACGTGGATGAGGAGCCACGACGGCGGAATGGTTCGGGAAAGAGAGGGGAAAGGAGCGCATGCTCACTATGCTCCTGCTGGTGTGCTCAAGTGGGATCGGGGAGGGCTTTGTGCGGCGGCTTCGGCGGCAAAGCTCGTCGGAGCAGAGGAGGAAGACGGCATCATCGTGGGCGTTGTGGTGGCTCCGAACTCCAACAAGGCGCACCAGTCGAAGCAGCGGACGACGGAGAACTTTGGAGACGCCGTGGGGTGGCGAGGTGGGCACGGTGGCCGTGGCTAGGCCGGAGCCATGCCGGCGGGTACGCTCGGGGTCGAGCGAGAGGAGAGGGGAGAGGTGGAGAGGACGAGGGGGGAGTGGGATAGACATGAGAGGAGGGGAGCGAGGCGCCGGGGCCTTATCCCCTCGCCGGTGTTGTGGAGTATGGGGCGACGCGCCCGGTCCGGCAGGGATGAGCGGGACGCACCCGGTCGGAAGAACACGGGGAGGGGGAATAGTACCAGGGAGAGGTAGGTGGGCCGGCCTGGGTGAGGGGGAGTTGGGCCGTCCCAGGTGGGCTTGGCCCCGGGGGGCAGGGGCACTTCTCTCTCTCTCTCTCCCTTTTCTTTTCTTTTTTTGATTTATTCCTATTTTGCAAATTGCTTAGCCACCATTAGAGTTCTGTAAAATATGTGACTTAGCTCAACAATTATAGTGCAATATTTAACACTGCAAAAAATGGTTTGGAGACAAAATGATTTCATTTGAATTTTTAATAAATGATATGGCACTTTAAATTTCGGTTTTGATGTTGTTTCATGTTGTTTGAGTCACATAATGAATTTAAGTGATTTTGTTGTTATGAAGATAATTAGTTATGAATTATTTGGCACATGGTGAACATTTTAGTTTTTATGTTTGAGCATTTTGAATTTCACTCATAATTTGAAAATGAATTCAACTGGAATTTGAAAGAGAGAGGAGACAATGATGATCAAACACTTGTTTAGCAAAATGATTAACTTAACCCCAGGGGTTACTGTAGCATCATTACACCGGGGTGTTACAACTCTCCTCCTCTAAATGAAATTCTTGTCCTGAGAATTAAGAGGTAGAAGGAAACAGGTCGGGGTATTCAGCACAGAGGTTATCCTCGCGTTCCCAACTGGCTTCATCTTTAGAATGATTTGGCCATTGCACTTTGAGGAACTTGGTAACCTTCTCACGTGTTCGACGTTCAGCTTCTTCAAGAATGCAGATCGGATGCTCCTTGTATGTGAGATCATCTTGCACTTCAATCAGTTCCGGATCCACTTCACGTTCCGAATCCTTGAAGCATCGACGAAGCTGCGACACGTGGAAGACATCATGGACGTGAGAGAACTGAGGTGGCAAATCCAATTGATAAGCCACCAATCCATGACGGGCGAGGATGCGGAAGGGACCAATGTAGCACGGAGCTAGCTTGCCCTTGACTCCGAACCGATGAGTGCCTCTCAAAGGAGTGACACGCAGATAAGCTTGTTCACCAGGTTGATAAGTTGAACCCCAGTGTTTCCGGTCATAGTTGCTCTTCTGGCGGGACTGGGCCGTCTTGAGATTATCCCGGACAATGCGAACCTGTCTTCATCTTGTTGAATAATGTCTGGACCAATGAGCGTTCGTTCCCCAGTTTCTGACCAATTCAGAGGGGTTCGGCACTTACGTCCATATAGCACTTCGAAGGGTGCCATCTTCAAGCTGCCTTGATAGTTGTTGTTATAAGAGAACTCCGCATAAGGGAGAGATTCTTCCCACTTCTTACCAAAAGAAATAACACAAGCCCGAAGCATGTCTTCAAGAATTTGATTGACTCGCTCTACTTGCCCTTGGGATTGGGGATGATAAGCAGTGCTCCAGGTAATATGAGTTCCCATTGCCTCTTGGAAACTATCCCAGAACTTTGAAGTGAATATACTGCCACAGTCTGAACTGATCTCCTTCGGAATGCCGTGGAGTGACATAATTTGGGAGATATACAAGTTTGCTAATTGACTAGCAGTGATAGTCTCCTTGACTGGCAGAAAGTGAGCAACCTTCGAGAATTGGTCGATGACGACAAAGATAGCATCGTTACCTTTCTGTGACTTGGGAAGGCCAGTGACGAAGTCCATCTGAATCTTATCCCACTTCCATTCTGGAATAGGTAGAGGTTGCAGAAGTCCAGCCGGTCTCTGATGTTCTGCTTTGACGCGATGACAAACGTCACATTCTTCGATATATCGAGCAATATCTTGTTTCATCTTGGACCACCAATATTTCTGACGAATGTCTAAGTACATTTTGGTACTTCCCGGATGAATAGAGAGAGGGGTTTCATGCGCTTCTTTCATCACCTTCTCTTTCATAAGCTCGAACCGGGGTACTACAATGCGATCTCTGAAGTACAAGGTTCCGTCTTCACCAAGTGAGAAATCTCTTGATTTCTCTAAGGCAAGATCCTTTTTCATCAGATCAACATGAGCATCTTTAGCTTGAGCAGACTTGATTGCTTTCAGAAGAGTTGGTTCCAAGACAAGGATATTCAGAGAACCCTATGGAACTAGTAGAAGGTTCAGCTTGCGTAGCTCTTCATAAAGGCAGGGTTGAGCTTTGTAGACCATGTGATTATTGCAATACGACTTACGGCTCAGGGCATCGGCCATTACATTAGCCTTACCAGGGGTATAGGATATACCGCAGTTGTAGTCAGCAATAGCTTCCATCCATCGCTGCTGATGGAGGTTTAGATCTGGCTGAGTGAACAGGTACTTCAGACTCTCATGATCGGTGAAGATCTCACAACGATTACCAAGAAGGTACTGTCACCATAGTTTCAATGCATAGATAACCGCAGCAAGCTCAAGGTCATGAACTGGGTAGTTCTCTTTGTGAGGGCGCACTTGACGGGAGGCATAAGCTATCACTCTGCGCTCTTGCATTAGGACACAACCTAACCCTTGACGTGAAGCGTCGCAATAGATGACAAAGTCTTTGCGAGAATCTGGTGGAGCAAGCACTGGGGAAGATTGGAGATGACATGCCCAAGGTAGGTTACTTCAGGAAGCCATAATTCGCACTTGGAATACTTGGCATAAAGTTGATGTTCTCGAAGCTTCTCTAGAACAAGTCGAAGATGTTCAGCATGTTCTTCTTTGTTCTTCGAATATACCAGGATATCATCCAAATAGACAACGATGAACTTGTCGAGGTAATCCATGAATATGTAGTTCATCATACGGGAGAATGTGGCTGGAGCATTGGTCAAGCCAAAAGACATGACGGTGTACTCGTAAGAACCATAACGAGTGACGAATGCGGTCTTTGGAATATCCTCTTCAGGAACACGGATCTGGTGGTAACCCAATCTCAAGTCGAGTTTAGAGAATATCGATGAACCAGCCAGTTGATCATACAGATAATTGATCTGAGGAAGGGGATATTTTTTCTGAATTGTAGCTTGGTTGATAGGATGGTAGTCTTGGACCAAACGATTCGTTCCATCCTTCTTCTTTCAAAGAGAGAAGATGCTCCCCAAGCTGAGGAACTTGGACGAATGAATCCACTGCGAAGAGATTTATCGACTTCCTCCTTAAGTTCAAGGAGCTCATGAGGAGGCATCTTGTAGGGTCGTTTGCCAATAGGAACAGTTGTCGGCGTTCTAGGAACGGGAGTCCCCAGACTTGCCTGCCTGCAGCCCGCCGCGTGGCTAAGCCAGCAGGCCGTATGACCCATCTTCACCAACAAAGCACCCGAGACCCTCGCAAGGGGCAAAGCCTCGCGAGGCGGACGAAGCAAGACCTCCTCTGGAGTGGCCTAGCCAGGCAGGCTCACGAGGAGTGGAGATATCAAGGCGAGGCGAACCTCACGAGGTTCTCGTGACGTGAGTCGTGACGATCGACACCAGGCGGGCGCCAGCACACACAACGTCCTTGTTTCCTCTTTGGTGCAAAGGGGGCAAGTGCAGGTGCGGAGTGCCAAGGCATAAGGAAAAGGTTGCCATTTCGGTGCAACAAGACCAAGACCATGGACTGCAAGACGGAGGTCATCGTGGAGCCCGGAACATCATCACCACCAGAACTTTGTGCAGGCGAAGACTACTTTTGTCAGGATAGCTTGTACTAGTTGTCCCCCTTCAAATTTGCATGCCATTGTTGGCTCCCTTCCTGCTCGATATTTGGGAAGAGGACCAGGGCCTCTATAAATAGGACTAGCTACCACCATAGAGGGGAGACCCGGAGACACACACGAGTTCATACGCACAAGAACACCTCAACCTTAGGAGGCTGTTCTTCCCTTGTACTGTTCATCGGCCCAAGAGGCAATCCACCACCACCACACTAGAGTAGGGTATTACACCACAATGGTGGCCCGAACCGGTATAAACCCTGTGTCTTTCTATGTTGTGAGTTCGTCGAGTTCGTCCGCAAGATCCTAGCGAGCTATATCATAGATCGGTTGGAGGGAAAGACTTCACGCGCACCCCAGTGTTTGCTGGGACCCCATACCCCGACATTTGGCGTGCCAGGTAGGGGTGCGCCGAAGCTTTTCTCCATCAACCAGCACCACGTACCGCCGCATTGCGCTCCCATGGCAGGTGCCTCGCCACCAACCTCCTCGGTCGGCGCCAGTAGTAGGGAGTCTGGGTACCGAGCCCTGGCCCCCGTTCTCCGGCGGGTGCAGTGGCCGGTCAAGTTCAGGACAGAGATGCCGCCGCGTTACGACGGCGCGGCAGACTCGGCGCTCTTCCTGCTCGTGTACGAGGAGGCCGTCCTCGAAGCCGGAGGTGACGACAAGATCATGGCAAACTTGTTCCCCCAGGCCCTCGCCGGCGAGCAGCGCGCCTGGCTGCTCGGCCTCCCAGGATCCACGGTGACGTCCTGGGGGGAACTCCAAGACCTCTTCACCGCGCGCTACGCGGCACCGGCACACCACGCAGTCGCGGCACTGTTGGGCGACTCCCAAGCACCTCCTTCGGATCGCCACGTCCAACCTTTCTTCCGCCCAATTGGGGCCGCCTGCAAGCGCCCGGGGCTCCGCCGGGTTGGGCCGCGCCGGAAACCGACCTCACCTTTGACTTGGAAGACCACCCCAGCTCCACCGCCGGCTCAGGGATGCTTTCGATGCTCTGCACACCCACCATCTGCAACATAGCGGTCACCAAGACCCTCATCAACGGCGGCGCTGGTCTCAACCTGCTCTTCATGGAAGCTTTCAGCCTTCTTCATGTGCCGCTCGAACGGCTCGGCCTCAGCAATCCCTTCACAGCGGTGGGCGGTGAAGGTGCTCAACCCTTGGGGTAGATCCGCCTCCCTGTCACCTTTGGCACGCGGGATAACTATCGCACCGAGCCGGTGAACTTCGACATCGCCTGCATCAGTCTCCCGTATAATGCCATCCTCTGGTACCCAGCCCTCGCTCAGTTCATGGCGGCAACTCACCCGGCCTACAACCTCATGAAGATGCCAAGGAGCAAGGGCGTACTCACCATCCAAGGGGACGCTAAGGAGGCCGTGATGGCGCTCAGGCTCACCTTCAAGACCGCAGCAGCAGCGCAGCCAGCCGGCGCCGGTGCGGCGGAGGCCAAGGAGGCCGCGCCCGCCAAGAAAAAGCAGTTGCTCACCCAAGACAAGGCAGGGACCAAGAAGGTGCCGGTCAACAAGGATGGGTCTTCCGGAGCCACCTTCACCATAGGAACCGGCCATGACCCAGGGCAAGAAGAAGCTTTGGTGAGGTTCTTGTGCGTGAACAAGGACATATTCGCGTGGGAGCCTGATCAACTGGTAGGGGTCCCAAAAGAGGTAATCCAACATCATCTAAAGGTGTGCCCCAACGTAGACCCCGTGAAGCAGCGAGCAACACGGCAGTCCACTGAGAAGTAGGCCTTCATCGTGCAAGAGACACGCAAGCTGGAGGCAGCAGGTACAATCTAGGAAGTTCGATACCCCAAATGGCTGGCGAACCTTGTTGTAGTGCCGAAGAAAGGCGGGAAGGAACGGATGTGCGTCGACTTCACCAACCTAAACAAAGCCTGCCCCCAAGACCCGTTCCCCCTTCTGCACATCGATCAAATCGTCGAATCCACCGCCGAATGCGACCTACTGTGTTTCTTGGATGCGTTCTCTGGATACCATCAGATCAAGATGGCCGTGGAGGATGTGGAAAAGACGGCCTTCTTGACACCATGTTGGGTGTACTGCTACACCTGCATGCCTTTCGGCCTTCGCAACACGGGCGCAACCTTTCAGGGGCTGATGCACATCGCCTTGGGGCGGCAGCTCGACAGGAACACAGAGGCCTACGTTAATGACATACTGGTTAAATCTCACGAGGCGAGGACGTTGATTCAAGACTTGGAGGAGACCTTCAAGAGCTTGCGCCAAGTGAATTTGAGGCTTAACCCGGAAAAATGTGTGTTTGGCGTCCCATCCGGCAAGTTGCTAGGGTTTCTCGTATCCCACAGAGGGATCGAGGCGAACCCGGAAAAGATCAAGGCCATCGAAGACATGAGCCCACCACGGACCCTCAAGGAGATGCAAAAACTGGCAGGACGGGTGACCGTGTTAGGGCGTTTCATCTCTAAGCTAGGCGAGCGCGCCTTGCCCTTCTTTAAGCTCATGAAGAAGAAAGGCCCCTTCGAGTGGACCCCGGAGGCCGACCAGGCCTTTCGAGACCTCAAGAAATACCTCACCAGCCCCCCGGTGATAGTGGCACCACGGCCTCTCGAGCCTCTCTTGCTCTACCTTGCCGCCACCCCATACTCTGCTAGCGTGGTATTGTTGGCGGTTCAGGAAGAGCGTCAAGATAAGGTTAGAGCTTATACATCACCGGGCTAGAGAGGTGCAGCGAAGCCATCAGCGGCGGAAGACCTAGCTCAGCAGAGCAACATCGCGAAGGCTCTTGAGGGCGGTCAGGTCTAAGGAGACCCATCACCTCAGGATATGCTGCAATCCGCGCAGGACCCGAGACTCAACGGTGTACCGGCCCTCGTCGAGCACCTAGTGTACTTTGTCAGCACCGTACTGCGGGACGTGAGGGCGCGCTACCCCATGCCGTAGAAGCTCCTACTCGCACTTTTGGTGGCCTCGTGCAAGCTGCGGCACTACTTACAGGGGCACCCCATCAAGGTCGTCTCATCTTACCCGTTGGAGAGGATACTCAGGGGCCCAAACTCAGCCGGAAGGGTCGCTGAATGGAACATCGAGCTGCAAGCATTTCAGCTGGAGTTTAGAACCACCAGGGTCATCAAGGGAGCCGCGCTTGCTGATTTTGTGGCAGAATGGATAGATGCCCCGGCTCTTGAGGAAGGAGAAGACTTGTCCACTTCCCCAGGAAGCGAGCCACCTGAAGGCTAGGTCATGTACTTTGATGGCGCCTTTGCGCACCAGGGCGCAGGGGCTGGAGCAGTGCTCGTCTCGCCCTCTCAGGACAAGCTTTGCTACGCCGTGCAACTCTGCTTTCAGCACGGCGAGAAGGTCTCTAACAATATCGTATAATACGAGGGCCTGATAGCCGGCCTAAAGGCTACGGCGGCTATGGGGGTGAGACACCTTACCGTCAAGGGCGACTCGCGGCAACTCGTCAACTTCTCCAACAAAGTGTACGAGGCAAAGGACGAGCACATGGAGGCCTACCTTGCTGAGTTGCGCAAAATGGAAAAGCAGTTCGCTGGCTTGGAGCTGCAGCACGTGCCTCGGGGCACCAACAAGGAAGCCGACGACATCGCCAAGAGAGCATCCAAGCGGCAACCGCAGGAGCTTGGCGTCTTCGAAGAGCGGCTCTTCAAGCCGTCAGCTACGCCGCCTCTTTCAAGCATGACTCAGCCTCGGGAGGAGCTCCCTCAGCCCCCGGCCTCGGGAGCCCCAGATTGTAGCCCAACCTCAGGTGTTCGGCTGCTCTTGGCGCTCGAGCCCTAGGAGGAGTGCTGGACTAATGAGTTCAGGGAGTACCTGATGCACGGGACACTATCGGAGAAAGAAGAGAATGCGGAGCGCGTGTCCCGATAGTACACGACATACTGCATTCAAGACGACGAGTTGTACAGGAAACGACCGAACGACGTCACGTTGTGCTGCATCTCAAGTGATCAAGGGAGAGAGCTGTTGACTGACATACACGGCGGGGACTGTGGACATCACTTGTCATCACGGACCCTCGTCGGCAAGGCCTTCCGCAACGGATTCTATTGGCCTACATCACTTAACAATGCAGCCGAGCTGTTGAAGTCCTGCGATGCTTGCCAATTCCACGCCAAGCAAATCGATCAGTCTGCATAGGGCCTCCAAACCATCCCGCTCACGTGGCCGTTCACGGTCTGGGGGCTGGACATCCTAGGCCCGTTCCCGCGAGTGCCAGGGGGCTACCTCTATCTCTACGTCGCCATTGACAAACTCACTAATTGGGCAGAGGTGGAAGCCGTCCGAGCCATTCCAGCCGGCTCTGCCGTCAAGTTCATCAAGGGCCTCGTGAGCCGCTTCGGGGTCCCAACCGCATCATCACAGATAATGGCTCGCAGTTCACTAGTAACCTCTTTAAAACCTACTGTGCTAAACTTGGAACGCAGATCTGCTACGCTTTGGTAGCCCACCCTAGGAGCAATGGTCAGGTCGAGCGCGCCAACGTTGAGGTCCTGAGGGGCCTCAAGACCAGGACCTTCAAGAAGAAGCTGGAGGCCTGCGGCTGGGGCTGGCACGACGAGCTCCAGTCCGTGCTGTGGTCCATCCGCACCACCGCTACAAAGCCAACAGGCGAGACTCCGTTCTTCCTCGTCTATGGAGCTGAAGCAGTCCTCCCTCACGAGGTCAGGCATCGCTCCGCATGGGTCCAGGCGTTCAACGAAACATAGCAGGACGCCATGTGGGGGATGGATCTTGTGCTGGGGGAGGAACAACGTCGCGAAGCTGCATTAAGGGCGGCAAGGTACCAGCAAGCGTTGCGGCGCTAGCACTGCCACAACATTCACCCCAGGATGCTTGAGACGGGTGACCTGGTCCTGAGGCGGGTCATCTCCAGAGAAGGCTTGCACAAGCTCTCACCCATGTGGGAGGGCCCGTTCAGGGTCGTTCACAACGCCAGGCTTGGTGCCGTGCGCTTGGAGACGCAAGAGGGGACGCCCATCCAAAACTCCCGGAACATCCAGCACCTCCGGAAGTTCTACCCATGAAGCAAGGCCCAAAGCCTGAGAAGCAAGGCCCAAAGCCTGTGAAGCAAGGCCCAGTACCTATGAAGAAAGGCCCAGAGCCTGTGAAGTAAGGCCCAGTGCCTATGAAGCAAGGCCCAGAGCTTGTGAAGCAAGGCCCGGTGCCTGTGAAGAATCGCCGCCCGTGACACTCATGTAATAATGAGTTGGGGCTGTACACGCCCCGGAGTCTCAGGAGCGCCGACCTCAGGCCCTGGGGCTCCCTCCCACACCTAGTGGACAACACTTAGCTCCGCTCTGGTGAGAAGACTCGAAGACTCGAAGACTAGATTAGGTGCCAGACGCGGCTTTTCATTTGCTTTCCGTAGTTGGCTTGCTTTTCCTTAATCAAGTTTGCCTTTGGCATTCCTTACTGATTTGGTTCATTCGCCTTTTACCGCGTTTTTTCGGCTCTGGTTTACCCATGATCTCTCACTCATATACCTCACGAGGGGGCTAGGCAGGTGCCCTCGGGAACTTTTCCTTCTCTCTGCCTTCTCGCGATTCACCCTCGTTTGAGCCTGGAAGCTGGCGCAACTCTCCTAAATCCGTGCCCCTCGGGTACCGCGATGCAAAGCGCCAAGTCGAGGTTCGGGTGAACGACAAAACCCTCTAGCACACCCCCTAACAAATTCTTGAAGTTCCTGAGCAAACAGAGATATCTCGTGAAGGAAGGGGCATCCCAAACACGCCAGGTTATGTTATCTCTGCGCAAAATAACAGCATGGCATGGAAATAACTCGCACGTTGCATTAAGCAAGAACCATAGTTCGATACACGCCCCTCCGGGCCCATACTGGTTTCGTTTTCGGGTGCAGGGAAAGAAAGGGGAAAAAACTAAACAAGGCGGCGTTTCAACAATCTGCGGGGGCAGGCTCTTAGCAACGCCCAGGCCTAGCCAGACCCCTCATCGCGCTTCACGGAGGTGCGGCGACGAGATGACTCCCTGCGTCCTTCGAAGCAAGCGCCACGGCTGATCGTAGCCACTGCTGCTGGAGCTGTCGCAGGAGGGAGAGCCGCTGTAGCTGGAGGAGATGCGGTCACCATTGAGGGCAAGCTCGCCCTCACCCTCGCCACGAACGTCACCAAGGCCGAGCACCTCATCGCCGTCGTTCGTCTCAGGGAAGCATCCGGCGCGGCGGCCATCTTCCCCGAACACCCTCATGAAGAGGGTCGACCCGCCGTCATACTTGAAGTGGAGTGTGCACCGCCTGCCCAGGCCGCGCGTGCGGGCAAACGTCTGCCAGCCGCAGGCCAGGGCTATGTTGCCCGTGGCAGAAGTCTCGACCGTGACCCAGGAGGCCCTGCTGCGGCAACCATCCGCCTACAACCAGAGGCCCCTTGGACCAGGAACCGGCAGCTCAGCGACAAAGAAGCGCAGAAACTGGAGCCAGTTGCCGGCTAGGTTTTCTGACCAAACAACAAACTCCGGCGATGCCTCCGCTGAATGGAAGTGCAGGTGGGGAGGCCTTGCCGCCATCATGCACCTCCCCATGTCGACTGGACCACCACGGTTGGGACGGCCCCCTCCGCGTGCCGTGGCGCCGCCTCGACAGTGGGCCACAGCGGGGGTCGCAGCGTGCTTGCGCGGGTGGCCGCGACCGCGCTTGGGCACCGGGGAACCAAGGCCCTCGCGAGGGGCTTTACCCTTCTCGGCGGTAGAGAACTTCCTTGGAGGCGCCATCAGAGGCACTGCAAGCAATGGAGCAGGAAGGAGGAAGCAAGCAAGGAAGAGATGGGCAACGGGGGCTCCACCTCCCTCCCCATTTATAGCAAGAGAAGGCCAACCAACATCTCCCACGATCACAGGTAATGATGGTTTCCCTTGGATGTCATAGGGACGTGTGAAGTATTGCAGTCGCCGAAGCAGCGTGGGGAAGTGGAGACGCCCACGTCCAATGAACCGCCACCCGTCAATCGAGGTCGCAGGCTTTGGGGGCCCGCGGCGCTTCGAGCTTGACCCTTGGCTTCACCGTGAAGCCAAGCCCGCGCGCACCTTGGGCCCGGGGGCTATTGTCGGTGTTCTGGGAATAGGGGTCCCCAGACTTGCCTGCCTGCGGCCCGCCGTGTGGCTAAGCCAGCAGGCCGTACGGCCCATCTTCACCATCAAAGAACTTGAGACCCTCGCAAGGGGCCAAGCCTCGCGAGGCGGATGATGCAAGACCTCCTCTGGAGTGGCCTAGCCAGGTAGGCTCACGAGGAGCGGAGATATCAAGGCAAGGCGAACCTCATGAGGTTCTCGTGACGTGAGCCGTGATGATCGACACCAGGCGGGCGCCAGCGCGCACAACGTCCTTGTTTCCTCTTTGGTGCAAAGGGGGCAAGCGCAGCCGTGGAGTACCAAGGCATCAGGCAAAGGTTGCCATTTTGGTGCAACAAGACCAAGACCATGGACTGCAAGACGGAGGTCATCGTGGAGCCGAGAACAACGTCACCACCAAAACTTTGTGCAGGCGAAGACTACTTTTGCCATGATAGCTTGTACTAGCTGTCCCCCTTCAAATTTGCCTGCCATTGTTGGCTCCCTTCCCACTCGATATTTGGGATGAGGACCAGGGCCTCTATAAATAGGACTAGCCACCACCATAGAGGGGAGACCCGGAGACACACGCGAGTTCATATGCACAAGAACACCTCAACCTCAGGAGGCCGTTCTTCCCTTGTATTGTTCATCAGCCCAAGAGGCAATCCACCACCACCACACTAGAGTAGGGTATTACACCACAATGGTGGCCCGAACCAATATAAACCTTATGTCTTTTTGTGTTGTGAGTTCGTCGAGTTCGTCCGCAAGATCCTAGCGAGCTATAGCATAGATCGGTTGGAGGGAAAGACTTCACGCGCACCCCAGTGTTCGAACCTTAAGGGTTTGCTGGGACCCCATACCCTGACAATAGTGCCTGGTTTGAAGTCAATGACGAACTCGACAGCCCGAGCAGGAGGTATTCCTGGAAGTTCTTTTGGAAAGACGTCTAGGAAGTCGCGAATAACTGGAATATTTTCAATTCCCTCAAGAGGTGTTGCGTTCAACGCATTCAAGACATAAAGTCATGCTTCAACATTTTGAACAAGTTGATCATGGTAGCTTACTATCTCATCGGAAGGATGCAGGAGGTGAACGACCTTGGTGGCGCAAACGATAGAAGCAGTATGCGCTTTCAACCATTCCATTCCCAGAATGAGGTCAATATTGGAAGACTCCAGATTAATGGGAGAACCAAGGAATTCCAGCCCTTCAATCTCAACGAGAACACCGCGACCAATTATGGTAGCTTGACATCGGCACGCAGGGGTGCGTACCACTATCGGAGTGTGCATGGGCTCGCATAGAATGTCGTGGGCGTATGCAAACTTTTCTGACATAAATGAATGCGATGCTCCCGAATCGAATAAAACAGAAGCTGACACTTAATTAACAAGGAGAGTACCCATCACAGTAGCAGGCTGGTCTTGAGCTTTATTCAGTTCAATGTTGTTAGCCTGCCCACAACCATATGGTCTAGCATTGTGGTTGCGGGTTTGATTCATACCACGAGCGTTAGAAGGCAGAGCCAGCTGATTCTAATTCTGAGGGCAGTTCCTGGAACGGTGACCTGGAAGGCCACACTTGAAGCACAGACCAGCATTGGGATTGGGAGCAGGAGCTTGGGGTGGTGCAGTCCGAAGAGGCTGCCTCGTTGGTGGAGGAGGCAAACGCGGAGCAGCATAGGACTGTCTTGGTGTAGGTGCAGTTGGAGGATACAAGCTGTAGGGAATCCATATCCGACGCTTCTGTGCTGACGGGCCTGAAGATGAGCCAGCGTCACGGCTGCGCCTGAGGGATCCCCGGTGTTCCTGAAGACCAGTCTCAACCTGAAAATGCTTGTTCACAAAGGTGGCAAAGTCGGCAAAGTCATGAGCGAGCAGTGCTTGCTTGATATCAGGGTGAAGTCCATCACGAAACTTTTATTGCCTACGAGCATCAGTTGCAATGTCTTCTTCAACATAACGAGAAATCCAGAAATTCTCGCTGATAAGCATCTACAGTATTGTTGCCTTGGGTGAGGTTGTGGAACTCTCGCTTCTTCCTGTCCATGATTCCCTGAGGAATGAAGCGGGCACGGAAAGCAGCTTGGAAATCCGACCAAGTGATGACCGTTCTAGTAGGCAGGGTACACCTGTGGCTGTCCCACCATTGAGCAGCGGGACCCTTCAGCAAGAAAGAGGCAAAGGTGACATAGCTAGCAGGGGCCACACTAGCAGACTCCATTTCATACGTGATGTCGTAGAGCCAGTCATCAGCATCAAGGGTTTGAGTTGAGCTATGGTATACAGTTGGGTTGAGGCGCAAGAAGTCCTGCAGAGTTACTAGGGTTGGCAGTTGATTCATGTTCGGATGAGGAAACTGAGCCATCATTCCATCCATGAATTGGCGGTTCAGCTCAAATTGTTGCATCATTCCAGCAAAGAATTTGGGCAATGGTGGATCGTTGGCACCATGGCCACGACCAGCGGGCCTAACCATCCTGCTAACATGTAACAGGGGGTAGTTCAACATTGAGCATTTGCAAAGAAAAGGATCATTCATGATGAAACATGCATAATGAAAGAGGTACGATGGATACCACTTCACAGTCTACATGACAGTGTGTACTATCCAGAATACTATTCTAAGAACTATGGCTTATCCAACTTTGGGGTGAATGTGGTCACGGGATCCTAATGTTAGAGTTAGTAAATTCATTTAACCCGAATGGAAGAGAGATCAGAATCCCAGAGTAAAGATCAAGGAGTAAAAGATCCTAATACCACCCATATGGTGACGTGGGCCCGTAAGCCACACAACCAATGTTAGTAAAAGTTTTCCAGTGACTAGACTCAACTTCGGCCAAGGAGTTGGAAAGGGGGCTACCTACAAGCAGTCGGCTCTGATACCAACTTGTGACGCCCTCGATTCAACCGTACACTAATCATACACGCAAATGTGTACGATCAAGATCAAGGACTCACGGGAAGATATCACAACACAACTCTAGACAAAAATTAAAATAATACAAGATTTATATTAAAAGCCAAGGGCCTCGAGGGCTCGAATACACAAGAGTCAGCGAAAGCAACAATATCTGAGTACAGACATAAGTTGAACAAGTTTGTCTTAAGAAGGCTAGAACAAAAGCAACATCGATCGAAAAGACAAGGCCTCCTGCCTGGGAGCCTCCTAACTACTCCAAGTCGTCAGCGGCTGTCACGTTATTGTAGGCACCCTCGGGGTAGTAGTAATCATCAGTGGTGCTGTCTGGCTCCTGGGATCCATCAACTGGTCGCAACAATCGGGTATGGGGGAAAAGAAGTAGCAAAGCAACCGTGAGTACTCATCCAAAGTACCCGCAAGACTTACATCAGATCTAAACTAAGTATGCATCTGTATCAAACCAATGGGTTGTATCTGTGAACTAAACTGCAGAATGCCAGAAGAGAAGGGGAAAGCCTAGCCTATCGAAGACTAGCATCGTCAAGCATTTTCAAGCATCTTGCAGCATATAGAAGAGTACAGATCAACATAATGTAAAGTAGTAGTGTTATCAACCTCGGCCAGAGATCCTTTCTCGACTCCCTGCGAGAAAGCAATCCTAGAGCCATCCTATCCATTTCTCATTCACAATTCATTTCTCATCCCAAGTATCCAGTTCTAGTTGTATTGATCGGGATACAACTCCAAGTGTCCATTACCATAGGACAAGCTATCGATAGATGTTTCTTCCCTGCAGGGGTGCACCAAGTTACCCATCACGCTAGATTAACTCCGGCCGGACACACTTTCCTGGGTCATGCCCGGCCTCGGCCAAACAATACACCGAGATCAACATAATGTAAAGTAGTAGTGTTATCAACCTCGGCTAGAGATCCTTTCTCGGCTCGCTGCGAGAAAGCAATACTAGAGCCATACTATCCATTTCTCATTCACATTTCATTTCAAATCACAAGTATCTAGTTATAGTTGTATCAATCGGGATACAACTCCAAGTGTCCGTTACCGTAGGACATTCTATCGATAGATGTTTCTTCCCTACAGGGGTGCACCAACTTACCCATCACGCTCGATTAACTCCGGCCGGACACACTTTCCTGGGTCATGCCCGGTCGTGGCCAAACAATACGCCGCAACCCGACCTAGGCTTAATAGAGAGGTCAAGCACGCCGGACTAAACCTATGCCCAGGGGTCTTGGGCCATCGCCCCGGGAACTCCTGCATGTTGCATATGCGGCCGGTGAGCAGACCTAGCTACCTCCTTAAACAAGGAAGGAGCTTACACAGTCCAACCTGGCATGTGCCGCTCATTCGCTGACGTCTTGGAGTAGTTAGGAGGCTCTCAGGCAGGAGGCCTTGCCTTTTCGATCGATGTTGCTTTTGTGCTAGCCTTCTGTAACACCCACGATGCGGCTATATCTCCCACGTCTCGGAGCACGACTTAGAGGCATAACCGCATTGTAAGCATGTCGCAAGAGGGGTAATCTTTACACATCCCATGTACTGAAAAAGATAGAGAAAAAGAGTTGGCTTACAATCGCCACTTCACACAATACATAAATATAGCATTACATCATCCAGATACAATCAAGGTCCGACTATGGAACCAAAATAAAGACAACCCCAAATGCATAAGATCCCCGATCGCCCCAACTGGGCTCCACTACTGATCGTCTGGAAAGGAAACATAGTAACATCCTGAGTCCTTGTCGAACTCCCACTTGAGTTCAGTCGCATCCCCTGGAATGGCATCATCGGCACTTGCATCTGGTTTTGGAAGTAATCTGTGAGTCACGGGGACTCAGCAATCTCACACACTCGTGATCAGGACTATTTAAGCTTATGGGTAGGAAAAAGGTATGAGGTGGAGCTGCAGCAAGCACTAACATATATGGTGGCTAACTTACGCAAATGAGAGCGAGAAATGAAGGCAAAGCACGGTCGAGAATCTATGATCAAGAAGTGATCCTAGAACTACTTACATTCAAGCATAACACGAGACCGTGTTATCTTCCCGGACTCCGCCGAAAAGAGACCATCACGGTTACACACGCTGTTGATTCATATTTAATTAAGTTAAGTTTCAGGTTCTCTACAACAGGACATTAACAAATTCCCATCTGCCCATAACTGCAGGCACGGCTTTCGAAAGTTCAAAACCCTGCAGGGGTGTCCCAACTTAGCCCATCACAAGCTCTCATGGTCAACGAAGGATATTCCTTCTCCCAGGACGACCCGATCAGACTCAGAATCCTGGTTACAAGACATTTCGACAATGGTAAAACAAGACCTGCAAAGTCGCCGGATGTGCCAACAAATCCCAATAGGAGTCGCACGTATCTCGTTCTCAGGGCACACCGGATAGGTCAAGCTATGAGTAAAACCAAACCTCAAGTTGCCCCGAGGTGGCCCCGCAGGTTGCCCGTTTCGGACCAACACCCAGAGGAGCACTGGCCCGGGGGGTTCAAATAAAGATGACCCTTGAGTCCACGGAACCCAAGGGAAAAAGGCTTAGGTGGCAAATGGTAAATCCAATGTTGGGCCTTGCTGGAGGAGTTTTATCCAAGGCGAACTGTCAAGCGGTTCCCATTATAACCCAACTGCGTAAGGAACACAAAATCAAGGAACATAACACCGGTATGACGGAAACTAGGGAGGCAAGAGTGGAACAAAACACCAGGCATAAGGCCGAGTCTTCCACCCTTTACCAAGTATATAGGTGCATTAAAGTAAACAAGATATAATAATGATATCCCAACAATAATCATGTTCCAACAAGGAACAAACTCCAATCTTCACCTGCATCTAGCAACGCTATAAGAGGATCTGAGCAAAGCGGTAACATAGCTAAACAACGGTTTGCTAAGACAAGGTGGGTTAGAGGTTCGACATGGCAATATGGGAGGCATGATAAAGCATGTGGTAGGTATCGCGGCATAGACATAGCAATAGAGCTAGCAACTAGCAAGCAAAGATAGAATTGATTTTGAGGGTATGGTCATCTTGCCTACAAAGTTCTCCGAGTTGACGTAAGCTTGCTCCTCGAAAGCATACTCAATGGGTTCCTCGATCACGTACTCGTCTCCCGGCTCTAACCCAAGGCAAGAACACAAGCAAGGGAAACACAATGAACCATGGTGCAATGCACAAGCGACATGATGCAAAAACATGGCATGATATGCGGGATGTGATATGCAATGCATATGAGTGCTCCGGAAGGAAAAGATTAAACCAGGCCTCAACTTGACAAACGAAGAGTGCCGCTCGAAAGATGAGTTGATTTCAGTCGAAATCGATATAAAGAACACCGGAATCGGATGCACGGTTTGCGAATGGCAAGCAAAACAATAATGGCACCATTCTGCGATTAACAACATGACGCCATCTAGAATGCAACAAGAAACTAATCTACTGCACTCTAACATAGCAATGAAGCACATGGCAGTGACCCACTCAAGATGCTTGACAAAAGATGAACACTGAGCTATGGCTAAATCACACAATAGTAGGTTCGAACAAGCATGGCAAAAGTGCAAAAGATATCAGGTTCACAGACTTAGTGAAAATAACAACATGCTAGGAATTAACATCAGGAAGCAATGTTTAGAGCAAGGTAACAACATGCTACAGGATCAGAACATAGCAACACAAGGCATGGAATGAATCTACTCAAAACATATAACAAAAGTTCCTTACTGACCATAAGCCACAAAGGATCAGAAAATATGATGGCACCCATGTAAACATAGCAAGTTTCGTTAACAGATTCAGACTTGGCAGAAAACTGGACATGGCAAAAACAGAGTTACGTAGGCATGTTTGCGAGCTCGATGCACTCACCACAAGGCATTGCATGACAAACTAAGCATACACCCAGCAACAAGACATGATAAAGAAGCTAAACATGGCAAGAACAACCTCATAGCATGCATGGATCAACTACAACAACCTTGGCAAAATTGAATAACATGTAAACAATCTACCAGGAACATTTTATAGCAAAAGTAGAGCAAGATTGAGTCATGCTAGTGTACTCCATAATTGAAAACAAAGACATGGATGGATAGAACATAACAATATCTCAAAATCATCCTTACTGAACATGCTCAAAAGAGGCATGGATCACTCTCTAGCAACATGAATACATGGCATAAAAATAACATCAGGGAAATGACTTAGAAGAATTCTAAGTCCCTCAAATCAGCAACATTACGAGAGCTACTTTGCATGCTTGTGCTAGTCACCACATTGATCACAAAAATACATGGAATACACCCCTGTAAAGATGGCATGGCATATCCCAAAACACATGTAGGGCTCAAGTTCATAGGAGGCACACATTAATCATGTCAAAAATGACAAATGCTCATAATCTGATAAGAAATAGAAACTAACATTACATAGCACTGTTGCAACAGAATTTTAGGCATCAAGATGGACTCAAACATGCATGGTTCAATGGAATGAAATGTGGAGGACATCCTAACAAACATTTTGATATCTCACACGTGCAAAACGAAGCTACGTATGATGAGATATGGCCTGATGAACATAGCTAAAATAATATGCAGAAAAAAGGACAGGCAAAATTTGACCTAGGGTTTCTCAGATATGGCACGCGAACCTAGGACCGCCGGAGTTCTTGCCAGAGCTCATCGTCGGAGAAGAAGAAGGAGGCAACCGGAGAGCTGGGAGGTGGATCCGGGGCGGGGCAGTCCGGATCCGGCCGCAGTGCGGCAGGGCGGCGAGGTACGTGGTGGCGGGCGGTGTGGCGGCATCGGGCGGCGAGGTTCGGCGCGGGGTCCGGTGTGGCGGCGCTGGCAAGGAGCAGTGTGGCGGCACGGCAGCCGGCACGGGGCGCAGCTCGGGGAGCCCGTGGGGCGGCGGCAACCGAGCGCGGGCCGGGGAGGGCCCCGCATGGGCCTGGCGGGCAGGCGAAGTGGGCGCGGGGCGCTGGCGACTCACGGGGCGACACGTGGCGGCGGCGCTGGGAAGTTGGACATGTCCGTCGGTGGCAGTTTTGTCCGGCGGCGCGAGGTGGAAGGAGGTTTGGGTTCATCCGCAAATTTTGGGGAGAAGCACATATTTATAGGTAGAATGAGCTAGAAGAGTCCAAATGAGGTGCAGTTTTCGGCCACGCGGTCATGATCGAACGCCCGAGAGGATGGAGGGGGTTTGGAGGGGTTTTGGGCCACTTTGGAGGGGTGTTGGTCTACAACACACACGAGGCCTTTACGGTTCCTCGGTTAACCGTTGGAGTATCAAATGAACTCCAAATGGCACGAAACTTGATAGGCGGTCTACCGGTAGCATACCAAGGCTGCTTGGCAAATCTTGGTCCAATCCGAGAATGTTCAACACCCGCACATGAAAAGAGGCAAAAGGGGGACGCCGGAGGACATAGGAGTGCCGGAAAGCAAAATGGACAACGGGGAAAATGCTCGGATGCCTGAGACGAACATGTATGCAAATGCGATGGACACAATGAGAAGATATGAGATGCATGACACGGACAAAATGAAAAACGAAGACAAAACCCAACCACGAGGGAATATCATAACTTAGAGCTGAAAATGGCAAGAGTTGGAATACAAATATGGCAAGTTACATACGGTGCGTTACGACACTCCACCACTACGAAAGGATCTCGTCCCGAGATCTAGGACTGGAAAAACTCTGAATATTCAGAACGGAGGTGGTCCTCGCGTTCCCAGGTGGCTTCTCGGTCGGAATGATGTGACCACTTCACTTTCAGGAATTTGATAGACTTGGTGCGAGTCTTGCGTTCAGTTTCTTTAAGAGTAGCAACGGGATGCTCATGATAAGACATGTCTTCTTGGAGATCAATCTCTTCGAAGTTGATGGTGCGGTCAGGAGTCTTGAAACACTTGCGGAGCTGAGTCACGTGAAACATGTCATGCACGTTTGCAAAGTTGGATGGAAACTCAAGTTGATAGGCAAGATCGCCTCTTTTGCCAATGATCTTGAAAGGACCCATGTATCTAGGGGCAAGCTTCCCTTTGATACCGAAGCGACGAGTACCTTTCATTCGAGAGAAGCGGAGGTAGACATGGTCTCTGATCTCGAAAGCCAAGTCAGGATGCTTGCTATCATAGTAACTCTTCTGGCGCGATTGCGCGGCTTTGAGATTTTCACGAATGACTTTGCACATTTCTTCAGCCTCTGTGATCAAGTCATTGCCAAGAAGTTGGCGTTCACCAGTCTCTAACCAGTTAAGAGGAGTACGACACTTTCTGCCATAGAGAATCTCGAATGGGGCCTTGCCTGAACTCGCTTGGAAGTTGTTGTTGTAGGAGAACTCGGCATATGGAAGACAATCTTCCCACTTCATACCGAAAGAGATGACACATTCCCTAAGCATATCTTCAAGAATTTGATTTACTCGCTCGACTTGTCCACTAGTTTGAGGATGAAAGATTGTGCTGCAGCGAATGTTGGTGCCCATAGCCTTCTGGAAGGAATCCCAGAACTTAGAAGTAAAGATGCTTCCACGATCTAAAGATACCAACTATGGAATACCGTGCAAGGAGACAATCCTGGAGGTATATAGTTCTGCCAACTGAGCTGTTGTGATCGATTCTTTGATAGGAAGAAACTGAGCCACTTTAGTGAGCTTGTCGATGACAACGAAGATAGCATCATTGCCATGCTTGGACTTGGGAAATCCAGTCACGAAGTCCATCTCAATATGATCAAACTTCCATTCTGGACTGGCAAGAGGTTGGAGGAGACCAGCTGACCATTGGTGTTCTTCTTTCACTCTTTTGCAGACATCACATTCATTCACGAACTGAGCAATCTCGCGCTTCATTCGAGTCCACCAATACGACTTCTTGAGGTCATGGTACATCTTTGTACTTCCAGGATGAATAGACAGGAGTGAATTGTGAGCCTCGTTCATAATGACTTTACAAAGGTCACCCTTAGGAACAACAATGCGATCCTCGAAGAAAAGAGTATCTTTGTCATCAAGGCGATAGCACTTGTACTTGGGTTGGCTCTTGGCAATCCCAATCTTCACCTTATTCACCATGGCATCAAGAAGTTGGGCCTCACGAATCTGATCTTCCAAAGTAGGAGAGACTTGGAGGTTGGCAAGGAATCCTTGAGGAACAACTTGGTGATTAAGTTTGTGGAAAGCTTCACAAAGACTTGGTTGGTAGGGATTGAGAATCAAACTGTTTGCAGTAAGCCTTCCTGCTCAAAGCGTTAGCAATGACATTGGTCTTGCCTGGAGTATATTCAATACTCGGATTATACTCTTGAATCATTTGGACCCAACGAGTCTGCCTGAGGTTGAGGTTTGGCTGAGTGAAGATGTACTTGTGACTGATATGATCAGTGAAGATGTCCACTTTTCTTCCCAACAAGAGATGTCTCCATGTTAAAAGAGCATGGACAACTGCCGCCAACTCGAGGTCATGAGTGGGGTAGTTCTTTTCATTGGGATTCAACTGGCTAGAGGTATAGGCGACAACTTTCTTCTCTTGCATCAACACAGCACCGAGACCTTGCATCGAAGCATCACAGAAAACCTCGAATGGTTTGGATTCATCAGGAGGAGTCAGAACTGGAGCTGTGACTAACTTCTCTTTGAGGGTGTTGAAAGCGATGTCACATTCAGGCGTCCAAACATACTTCACATGCTTCTGGAGAAGGTTGGAAAGAGGCTTCGCGATCTTAGAGAAATTCTCAACGAACCTTCGACAATAGCTTGCGAGCCCAAGGAAGCTGTGGAGTTTCTTCACATTATGAGGTGGTTCCCAATTCACAATTGCGGACACCTTCTCAGGATTAACAGCTATGCCCTTGGCGGAGATGATATGCCCAAGTTAGAGAACCTCATCGAGCCAAAACTCGCACTTTAAAAACTTCGCGTAGAACTGATGTTCTCTGAGTTTGTCCAGCACCAACCTCAAGTGCTTGGCATGATCCTCCTTGTTCTTGGAAAAGACCAAAATGTCATTGAGATAGACCAAGACGAAGTCATTTGTGTAGGGGTTGAAGATGAAGTTCATCATGTGAGAGAATGTTGGAGGAGCGTTGACAAGGCCGAAAAACATGACAGTGTATTCATAGGAACCATAGCTTGTTCTGAATGTTGTCTTAGGGATGTCTTGTTCACGAATGCGAATCTGATGATAACCCATACGGAGGTCAAGATTAGAGAATACTTGAGCACCCTTGAGTTGTTCGAAAAGCTCATTGATGTTGGGAAGTGGGTACTTGTTCTTTATGGTCTTCTTGTTGAATGGACGATAGTCGACACAAAGTCGGTCCGTTCCATCCTTCTTCTTGACAAAAAGAACACCACACCCCCATGGAGAAGAACTTGGTCGGATAAGACCCATACGCTCTTGTATATCGAGTTGTTTCTTCAGCTCCTTCAAGTCTTCAGGTCCAAGCTTGTAAGCACGTTTGCAAACAGGTTCCGTGCCAGGCTCGAGATCAATGACGAATTTAACTGGCCGGTGAGGAGGCATTCCTGGAAGCTCTTCTGGAAAAATGTCTTGATATTCACAAATGACTGGAATCTGAGAGATGACATTCAACTCGCCCTTCTCATTGAGAGAAAACAGTCCGATGGTATCATCACGAGCGGCAAAGATGATCACATCCTCAGACAAATGTGTTAATTGAATCTGCCTGGCAGCACAATCTAGTTGAGCCTTGTTCTTAGAAAGCTAGTCCATTCCGAGAATAAGGTCAATATCCGAGTCACCAAGAACAATTGGAGAGGACAGAAATTTGTAGTCGCCCATCTCGATTGACACATCAGGAGCTATCATGCTAGAGCTCAAACGTTTACCCGGAGAAATGACAGCCATGGGTTTAGCCAGAAGTGAAGTATTGAAGTCATGTTTGGCAAAAAACAGTCTTGACATGAAACAATGCAAAGCAGCAGTATCAAAAAGAACTCTTGCAGGAATAGAGTTAACTAGAAGGTTACCCATGATCACTTCTGAAGAGTCCTCTCCCTGAGCTGTGATCATCAAGTTGACCTTAGCATGCTTGGGATTATGCTTGACCACTGCATTGCTGGCAGATCTCACAGGAGGAGGAGGCGGAAGACGCCTCTGGTTGAAGCATTTGTTTGCATAGTGACCCTTCTACTGACACTTGTTGCACGTAACCTCTGAGAGCGGACTGTGATACGGAACACTTGACCTGGGAGCATGAGACGAAGTTTTGTTCGGAAAGCCTGGGTTGGGTGGGTGGGAAGATCCATTGCCACCTTTGCTCTTCTGCTGATAAGGATGATGGAATGGAGGAGGAGGAGGCAACCAGTACTTTTGCTGCTTAGCTGCCACTTGAGTTGAAGAAGAAGAAGGAGTTGCATCCCTGACTCTCTTCTTAGATGCATCGCACTTGATCTAAGCAGCTTCTTGTTTCAGTGCCATGTTGTAGAATTCATCATACTTTTTCGGCTCAAAAAGCACGAGGGCTAGTTGCAGATCTTCTCTGAGGCCACCTCTAAACTGATAAATCATGCTCTTCTCGTCAGGGACGTCTTGCTTGGCGAAGCGAGCGAGCCTTTGGAATAGGATGTTGTATTGGTAAACAGACAAGCTGCCTTGCTTCAGATTGCGGAACTCCTCACGCTTACTCTCAACAACACTCTGAGGAATGTGGTGAGCTTTGAAGTCTTGGCGGCAATCATCCCAGGTAATCACACGACCTCCTCTGGAATCTTTGTATTGTTGATACCACTCAGCAGCTTGGTCTTTGAGTTGGAACGAAGCAAACTTGACAAAATCCTCAGGCCTAACATTGCTACACTCAAAATGTTTGCAGATATCGACGAGCCAATATTCAGCGTTTGTGGCCTCGACACAGTTACTGAAAGACTTCGGCTGGTTTGCGAGGAATAGGTTGAGGGTAGCAAACTGAGTTTGATTGTTGCCATTGCCTTGATTTCCTTGGTTGCGCTCTTGCAAGAGTTGCATAATCAACTGCGTGTTGGCGTTGGTAGCGGTCATCACAGCTTGCCATGCCTCCGGAGGTGGAGGTGGTGGTGGAGGTTCCGGATTCTGGCGCGTTGGAGGAGCCATCCTGAAGAGGGTGACATCCGTTAGCATCTTGACAGACATATATTCAAGGTGAATCAAATGGATCGAAATTGCAACAAATAGCCTTAACATTCGAACAAGAATGAACGAATGAATTCCAAAGTAAATGATCACACTTCCATAAATTGAGAAGCCACTTAGATGGAGATAGATGAATAAAACAACAAGGAACAGATATGAACAAATACTTGGTAAGGATTACCCAATCACGAACCAAATATCTGCGGAAGAAATACTAGAGCTACATGAATTCCCACCTATGAAACTCCCGAAACTTTCCGATTATGCAATCAGGTGTTGGGGATACATGGGAAGCATAATATCTCACCCAAAACTAGCAAATCCTACATCCAGCTGTATCCATCCTTCAACACATAACCAAGAAACCTTCGGAAATCGTTTACCTCAACCTTTGAAAAGCATCCATTATACGAGTTATGGCAATACTCCGAACTCCCGCCCCAGTACTGGGTGGCGTCGAGGTTATCTCACCAACAACTGCATAAAAGAGATTATCGATGTCGCCGAACTTAGGTATTCCAGAACTGCAACGATAAAATTGTGACAACAACACCTCGGAGCTCAACTCCCCGGGCCACTGCCACAACCCCTAAATGTCAGGAGGCACCAAGAACAATGTTCTCGTCACAAAACCATCGGAACGATTCCAGGATACCGGCGTGATCCTAATTTTTAGTGAAATTTGAGAAGAGAAGAGTCAAAACTCTACGTCAGGATGCCTCACCAGAGTGATGAAGGGACTGAGGAGTAAAAAGAATCCTACTCTCCGATATATATAATCCTGAAAGACTCAAAACGTTTTTCTAGACTCAACAACGCCAGTGATTCGATCAAGCAGGGGGCTCCTAAGTCGGGGAAGGCTCTGATTACCAACTTGTAACACCCACGATGCAGCTATATCTCCGACGTGTCAGAGCACGACTTAGAGGCATAACCGCATTGTAGGCATGTCGCAAGAGGGGTAATCTTTACACATCCCATGTACTGAATAAGATAGAGATAAAGAGTTGGCTTACAATCGCGACTTCACATAATACATAAATATAGCATTACATCATCCAGATACAATCAAGGTACGACTAGAGAACAAAAATAAAGACAACCCCAAATGCATAAGATCCCCGATCGCCCCAACTAATCTCCACTACTGATCGTCTGGAAAGGAAACATAGTAACGTCCAGAGTCCTCGTCGAACTCCCACTTGAGTTCAGTCGCATCCCCTGGAATGGCTCAATGGCACCTGCATCTGGTTTTGGAAGTAATCTGTGAGTCACGGGGACTCAGCAATCTCACACACTCGTGATCACGACTATTTAAGCTTATGGGTAGGAAAAAGGTATGAGGTGGAGCTGCAACAAGCACTAGCATATATGGTGGCTAACTTATGCAAATGAGAGCGAGAAGAGAAGGCAAAGCACGGTCGAGAATCTATGATCAAGAAGTGATCCTAGAACTACTTACGTTCAAGCATAACACGAGACCGTGTTCTCTTCCCGAACTCCGCCGAAAAGAGACCATCACGGTTACACACGTTGTTGATTCATTTTTAATTAAGTTAAGTTTCAGGTTCTCTACAACCGGGCATTAACAAATTTCCATCTGCCCATAACCGCGGGCATGGCTTTCGAAAGTTCAAAACCCTGCAGGGGTGTCCCAACTTAGCCCATCACAAGCTCTCACGGTCAACGAAGGATATTCCTTGTCCCAGGACGACCCGATCAGACTTGGAATCCCGGTTACAAGACATTTCGACAATTGTAAAACAAGACCAGCAAAGCCGCCCGATGTGCCGACAAATCCCGATAGGAGTCGCACGTATCTTGTTCTCAGGGCACATCGGATAGGTCAAGCTACGAGTAAAACCAAACCTCAAGTTGCCCCAAGGTGGCCCCGCTGGTTGCCCGTTTCGGACCAACACCCAGAGGAGCACTGGCCCGGGGGGTTAAAATAAAGATGCCCCTTGAGTCTGCGGAACCCAAGGGAAAAAGGCTTAGGTGGAAAATGGTAAATCCAAGGTTGGGCCTTGCTGGAGGAGTTTTATTCAAGGCGAACTGTCAAGGGGTTCCCATTATAACCCAACCGCGTAAGGAACGCAAAATCAAGGAACATAACACCGGTATGACGGAAACTAGGGCGGCAAGAGTGGAACAAAACTCCAGGCATAAGGCCGAGCATTCCACCCTTTACCAAGTATATAGGTGCATTAAAGTAAACAAGATATAATAATGATATCCCAACAATAATCATGTTCCAACAAGGAACAAACTCCAATCTTCACCTGCATCTAGCAATGCTATAAGAGGGGCTGAGCAAAGCGGTAACATAGCCAAACAACGGTTTGCTAGGACCAGGTGGGTTAGAGGTTTGACATGGCAATATGGGAGGCATGATAAAGCATGTGGTAGGTATCGCGGCATAGGCATAGCAATAGAGCGAGCAACTAGGAAGCAAAGATAGAAGTGATTTCGAGGGAATGGTCATCTTGCCCGCAAAGTTCTCCGAGTTGACGTAAGCTTGCTCCTCAAAAGCGTACTCAACAGGTTCCTCGATCACATACTCGTCTCTCAGCTCTAACCCAAGGCAAGAACACAATCAAGGGAAACACAATCAACCATGGTGCAATGCGCAAGCGACATGATGCAAAAACATGGCATGATATGCGGGATGTGATATGCAATGCATATGCATGC
Organism: Triticum aestivum; assembly: GCF_018294505.1. Taxonomy (NCBI): domain Eukaryota; kingdom Viridiplantae; phylum Streptophyta; class Magnoliopsida; order Poales; family Poaceae; genus Triticum; species Triticum aestivum. The sequence continues at coordinate 236,495,707 of NC_057797.1, read as the reverse complement.
TCCAGAAGGAAAAGATTGAACAAGGCCTCAACTTGGAAAACCAAGAGTTCCACTGGAAAGATGAGTTGATTTCGGTCGAAATCGATATAAAGATCACCAGAACTGGATGCACGGTTTGCAAATGGAAAGAAACACAATAATGGCACCATTCTGCGATTAACAGCATATAACAAAAGTCTCTTACTGACCATAAGCCATAAAGGATCAGAAAATATGATGGCACCTATGTAAACATAGCAAGTTTCGTTAACAGATTCAGACTTAGCAAAAAACTGGACATGGCAAAAACAGAGTTACGTAGGCATGTTTGCGAGCTCGATGCACTCACCACAAGGCATTGCATCACAAACTAAGCATACACCCAGCAACAAGACATGATCAAGAAGCTAAACATGGGAAGAACAACCTCATAGCATGCATGGATCAACTACAATAACCTTGGCAAAATTGAATAACATGTAAACAATCTACCAGGAACATTTTATAGCAAAATTAGAGGAAGATTGAGTCATGCTAGGGTACTCCATAATTGCAAAAAAGGCATGGATGGATAGAACATAACAATATCTCAAAATCATCCTTAATGAACATGCTCAAAAGAGGCATGGATCACTCTGTAGCAACATGAATACATGGCATAAAAATAACATCAGAGAAATGACTTAGAAGAATTCTAAGTCCCTGAAATCAGCAACATTACGAGAGCTACTTTGCGTGCTTGTGCTAGTCACCACATTGATCACAAAAATACATGGCATACACCCCTGTAAAGATGGCATGTCATAGCCCAAAACACATGTAGGGCTCAAGTTCATAGGAGGCACACATTAATCATGGCAAAAATGACAAATGCTCATAATCTGATAAGAAACAGAAACTAACATTACATAGCACTCTTGCAACAACATTTTAGGCATCAAGATGGACTGAAACAAGCATGGTTCAATGGAATGAAATGAAGAGGACATCCTAACGAACATTTTGATATCTCACACGTGTGAAGCTACGGATGATGAGATATGGCCTGATGAGCATAGCTAAAATAATATGCAGAAAAAAGGACAGGCAAAATTCGACCTAGGGTCTCTTATATGTGGCGCATGAACTGAGGACCGCCGGAGTTCTCGCCGGAGCTCGTCGTCGGAGAAGAAGAAGGAGGCGGCCGGAGAGCTGGGAGGTGGATCCGGGGCGGCGGAGTCCGGATCCGGCCGTGGCGCGGCAGAGCGGCGGCGGACGGTGTGGCGGCGTCGGGCGGCGAGGTTCGGCGCGGGGTCCGGCATGGCGGCACCGGCGAGGAGCAGTGCGGCGGCGCGGAGTTCCGGCGCGGGGGCGCGGTTCGGGGAGCCCGTGCGGCGGCGGCGACCGAGCGCGGGCCGGGGAGGGCCCCGCCTGGGCCTGGCGGGCCGGCGAATTGGGCGCGGGGCGCTGGCGACTCACGAGGCGACATGTGGCGGCGGCGCGGGGAAGTTGGACATGTCCGTCGGTGGCAGTTTTGTCCGGCGACGCGAGGTGGAAGGAGATTAGGGTTCATCCACAAATTTCGGGGAGAAGCACATATTTATAGGTAGAGGGAGTTAGGAGAGTCCAAATGAGGTGCGGTTTTCGGCCACGCGATCGTGATCAAACGTCCGAGAGGATGGATGGGGTTTGGATGGGGTTTGGGCCACTTTGGAGGGGTGTTGGGCTGCAACACACATGAGGCCTTTACGGTTCCTCGGTTAACCGTTGTAGTATCAAACGAACGTCAAATGGCACGAAACTTGACAGGCGGTCTACCAGTAGCATACCAAGGCCGCTTGGCAAATCTCGGTCCAATCCGAGATTGTTTAACACCCGCACATGAAAAGAGGCAAAAGGGGGACGCTGGAGGACATAGGAGTGCCGGAAAGCAAAACGGACAACGGGGAAAATGCTCGGATGCCTGAGACGAACACGTATGCAAATGCGATGCACATGATGACATGATATGAGATGCATGACATGAACAAAATGCAAAACGAAGACAAAACCCAACCACGAGGGAATATCATAACTTAGAGCCAAAAATAGCAAGAGTTGGAATACAAATATGGCAAGTTACATACGGGGCGTTACACCTTCTTAAGGCAAACTTGTTCAACTTATGTCTGTACCCAGATATTCTTGCTTCCGCTGACTCTTGTGTATTTGAGCTTATGTATTTGAGCCCTCGAGTCCACTGGCTTGTAATATAAAGCTTGTATTATTTTAATTTGTGTCTACAGTTGTGTTGTGATATCTTCCCGTGAGTCCTTGATCTTGATCGTACACATTTGCGTGTATGATTAGTGTACGGTTGAATCGAGGGCGCCACAACCAACGTCTTCATCACCTTCCCCCATCTATCTACAGCGGTCCACTCTCCCGCAACACGCTATACCCTCTACTTGAACATGGTGCTTTATGCTTCATATTATTATCCAATGATGTTTTTCCATCCTATGATGTTTGAGTAGATTTTCGTTGTCCTATAGGTAATTGGTGAAATGGTATGATTGGTTTAATTTGCTTGTGGTTATGTTGCTTTCCTTTGGTGCCCATCATATGAGCACGTGCGTGGATCACACCATAGGGTTGGTTGTATGTTGATAGGACTATGTATTGGAGGGCAAGAGTGACATAAGCTTCAACCTAGCATAGAAATTGATGCATATGGGATTGAAGGGGGACCAATATATCTTAATGCTATAATTGGGTTTTACCTTAATGAACGTTAGTAGTTGCGGATGCTTGCTAATAGTTCCAATCATAAGTGCATAGAATTCGAAGTCAGGGATGACATGCTAGCAGTGGCCTCTCCCACATAAAACTTGCTATCGGTCTAGTAAAGTAGTCAATTGCTTAGGGACAATTTCGCAACTCCTACCACCACTTTTCCACACTCGCTATACTAACTTTATTGCTTCTTTACCTAAAACAGCCCCTAGTTTTTTATTTACGTGCTCTTTATATTATTGCAAACCTATCTCGTTACACCTACAAAGTACTTCTAGTTTTATACTTGTTCTAGGTAAAGCGAACGTCAAGCGTGCGTAGAGTTGTATCGGTGCTCGATAAAACTTGAGGGAATATTTTTTCTACCTTTAGCTCCTCGTTGGGTTCGACACTCTTACTTATCGAAAGAGGCTACAATTGATCCCCTATACTTGTGGGTTATCAATGATAGCTTTCCTTTTGAACAATTAGATGTCATAAATGCTTCTCGTACTGCTCCATCGTATGCTGATTATGCTAATTACATTGTTGCTAAATTTATACCACCTAGTTTCACATACCAGCAAAAGAAAAAGTTTTTCTATGATTTAAGACATTACTTCTGGGATGACCCACACCTTTATAAAGAAGGAGTCGATGGGGTTATTAGACGTTGTGTACCTGAGCATGAACAGGAACATATCCTACGCAAGTGTCACTCCGAGGCTTATGGATGACACCATGCTGAGATAGAACTCCACATAAGGTATTGCAATCCGGTTTTTATTGGCCTACTCTCTTCAAGGATACCCGTACGTTTGTCTTGTCTTGTGATGAATGTCAAAGAATTGGTAACATTAGTAGACGTCAAGAAATGCCTATGAATTATTTACTTGTTATTGAACCATTTGATGTTTGGGGCTTTGGTTATATGGGACCGTTTCCTTCCTCTAACGGGCATACACATATTTTAGTTGTTGTTGATTATGTTACTAAGTGGGTAGAAGCTATTCCAACTAGTAGTGCTGATCATAAAACCTCCATTAAGATGCTTAAAGAAGTTATTTTTCCGAGGTTTGGAGTCCCTAGATATTTAATGACTGATTGTGGTTGACATTTTATTCATGGTGCTTTTCGTAGAATGCTTGGTAACTATGATGTTAATCATAGAATTGCATCTCCATATCATCCACAGTCTAGTGTTCAAATAGAACTGCGTAATAGAGAGCTTAAATTAATTTTGCAAAAGACTGTTAATAGATCCAGAAAGAATTGGTCCAAGAAACTTAATGATGCATTATGGGCCTATAGAACTGCATACAAAAATCCTATGGGTATGTCTCCATACAAAATGGTTTATGGAAAAGCATGTCACTTACCTCTCGAACTAGAACATAAGGCATATTGGGCCATTAAAGAGCTCAACTATGATTTCAAACTTGCCGGTGAGAAGAGACTATTTGACTTTAGCTCACTTGATGAATGGAGAACCCAGGCCTATGAGAATGCCAAACTGTTTAAAGAAAAGGTTAAAAGATGGCATGACAAAAGGATACAAAAACGTGAGTTTAATGTAGGTGATTATGTATTATTATACAACTCTCGTTAAAAAAATTTGCAGGAAAACTCCTCTCTAAATGGGAAGGTCCTTACGTTATAGAGGAGGTCTATCGTTTCGGTGTCATAAAAATCAACAACTTCGAAGGCACAAATCCAAGGGTGGTGAACGGTCAAAGAATCAAACATTATATATCAGATAATCCTATAAATGTTGAAACTAATGTTATTGAAACTGTAAGCTCGGAGGAGTATATAAGGGACACCTTCCAGAACGTTTGAGCCTTCGAAAAGGAAGAGGTACGTGGTACGGTAAGTAAACCGACTCCAAAATAGTTCTAACAGCAATTTTACTCCGTTTTGGAATATTTAAGAAAATAGGAAAATAAGAAGCAGTCCGGAAAGGACACGAGGCATCCACGAGGGTGGAGGGCGCGCCATATCCCCTGCCTCGTGGGCACCTTGTGTTCCCTCCGGACTCCGTTTTCTTGCACAATACTTCTTTTGGTCGGTAAAAATTCATTATATAATCTCCCGATGGTTTTGACCACGTACCACTCAAATTCCTCTATTTTTGGTTTGAGTTGTTTCTGCTTCAGATTTAGATCAAGATGTCTTCTCAAGAGTCAGTTGGGGAGAGACGGGTATCCTACCCGACACCGGGACCAGGAGCAAACAGTGATGATGCCCACTTTGGGCCATCAATGGAGGAAGAGATGGAGGCCGACTTGAAAAGGATAGGTGCCATGGAAGAGGACCAATGAGTTACTTATCGTTCCCGAGCCGGATTCACGATGGGGGAACTACAGAGCTCAGCTATTCCAAACTCGTCCATCCCTTCCAATGTTAGATTTGTTTCTTATGAAAGTATGAAAAAGAGTGTTACTTGTTCTCCTGCAGCTATGCAACATCCATGGGTGAAGGACCTTTAGACGTCACAGGCAAGCTCCATAAGGAAATAATGGACCTCAAGAAGCAAGTCAATAAGCTTGAGGAAGAGAATTGTATCCTGAGGGACATCATCGCCAAGAATACCACATCACCACCTCAGAACAAATAGACATAAATACATGGGTATGGGCACTCCCCTTGGTAACTGCCAAGCTTGTGGGAGTGCCCCGGTATCGTATCACCATCACACCTTTTATCTTTACCGTTTTTCTAGTTCGATCCTTTTGGTAATATCCTGATCTAGTAGAATAAAATTTTGGTATGGTTTAGTTTTGAGTTTTGCTTGATGACCCTTCTATGTAATCAGGTCCGTGAGCCATATATAATAAAGATTAGTTTTGAGTCAAGGGCTTGGTTATATTTCTATGATCTTGAGGGAATAAAAGTAAGAATAAAAAGTAATAAATAAATCATATTGATCTTATGGAGAGTAATGACTTCACATATAAAGAGTATGATGAATAAAAGTTGTTGAGAGTTGACAAGCATAGTTTTGCTCATCGTTGCAATTAATAGGAAATAATAAAGAAAGAGAGGTTTTCACATATAAATATACTATCTTGGAAATCTTTTATGATTGTGAGCACTCATTAAAATATGACATACTAAAAAGTTGATGTTGGACAAGGAAGACAATGTAATGGGTTATGCTTTCTTACATACGAAATAAATTATATTGTCATGGATCATCCAACATGTTGACCTTACCTTTCCCCCTCATGCTAGCCAAATTCTTTGCACCAAGTAGAGATACTACTTGTGCTTCCAAATATCCTTAAACCCAGTTTTGCCATGAGAGTCCACCATATCTACCTATGGATTGAGTAAGATCCTTCAAGTAAGTTGTCATTGTTGCAAACAATAAAAATTGCTCCCTAAATATGTTTGATTTAGTAGTGTGGAGAAAATAAGCTTTATATGATCTTGTGATGTGGAAGAAATAAAAGTGATGGACTGCATAATAAAGGTCCATATCACAAGTGGAAACATAGAGTGACGTTCTTTTGCATTAAGATTTCACGCATCCAACCATAAAAACACAAGACAACCTCTACTTCCCTCTGCTAAGGGCATATCTTTTATTTTTGTCTTATACAAGAGTCATTGTGATCTTCACAGTTCCTTTTTACATTTTATCCTTTGGCGAGCAATGTGTGTTGGAAAGATCCTGATGTATATAGACAATTGGATGTGGGTTTTCATAAACTATTATTGTTGACATTACCCTTGAGGTAAAAGGTCGGGAGGCAAAACTATAAGCCCCTATCTTTCTCTGTGTCCGATTAAAACTTCATACCCATAAGTATTGTGTGAGTGTTAGCAATTGTGAAAGACTAAATGATAGTTGCGTATGTGGACTTGCTGAAAAGCTCTTATATTGACTCTTTCTGATGTTATGATAAATTGCAATTGCTTCAATGACTGAGATTATAGTTCGTTAGTTTTCAATGAAGTTTCTGATTCATACTTGAAATTGTGAATGAATTGTTACTTTAGCATTAGAAATCATATGACACTATATATATATATGTTGCTGTTCTAAGAATGATCATGATGCCCTCATATCCGTATTTTATTTTATCGACACCTCTATCTCTAAACATGTGGACATATTTTTCGGTATCAGCTTCCCCTTGAGGACAAGCGAGGTCTAAGCTTGGGGGAGTTGGTACGTCCATTTTGCATCATGATTTTATATCGATATTTATTGCATTATGGGCTGTTATTACACATTATGTCACAATACTTATGGCTATTCTCTCTTATTTTACAAGGTTTGCACTAAGAGGGAGAATGCCGGCAGCTGGAATTCTAGGCTGGAAAAGGAGAAAATATTAGAGACCTATTTTGCACAACTCCAAAAGTCCTAAAACTCCACGAAAGTCACTTTTATAATATATAAAAAAATATTGGATGCAGGAGGCACCAGCGGGGGGCCACCCACCATCCACGAGGGTGGGGGCGCGCCCCCTGCCTCGTGGGCCCCCTGGTAGGCCTTCGGTGCCCATCTTTGGCTATATGAAGTCTTTCACCCTAGAAAAAAATCATAAGAAAGCTCTCGGGATGAAAATCCACCGCCACGAGGTGGAACCTTGGCGGAACCAATCTAGGGCTCCGGCGGAGCTGTTCTACCGGGGAAACATCCCTCTGGGAGGGGGAAATCATCACCATCGTCATCACCATCGATCCTCTCATCGGGAGGGGGTAAATATCCATCAACATCTTCACCAGCACCATCTCATCTCAAACCCTAGTTCATCTCTTGTATCCAATTTTTGTCCCAAAACCTCAGATTCGTACCTGTGGGTTGCTAGTAGTGTTGATTACTCCTTGTAGTTGATGCTAGTTGGTTTATTTGGTGGAAGATCATATGCTCAGATCCTTTATGCATATTAATACCCCTCTGATTATGAACATGAATATGATTTGTGAGTAGTTACATTTGTTCCTGAGGAAATGGGAGAAGTCTTGCTATATGTAGTCATGTGAATTTGGTATTCGTTCGATATTTTAATGAGATGTATGTTGTCTTTCCTCTAGTGTGTCATGTGAACGTAGACTAGATGACACTTCACCATTGTTTGGGCCTAGAGGAAGGCATTGGGAAGTAATAAGTAGATGATGGGTTGCTAGAGTGACATGAGCTTAAACCCTAGTTTATGCATTGCTTCGTAAGGGGTTGATTTGGATCCATATGTTTCATGCTATGGTTAGGTTTACCTTAATACTTCTTTTGTAGTTGCAGATGCTTGCAAGAGGGGTTAATCATAAGTGGGATGCTTGTCCAAGGAAGGGCAGTACCCAAGCACCGGTCCACCCACATATCAAATTATCAAAGTGCCGAACGCGAATCATATGAGCATGATGAAAACTAGCTTGAAGATCATTCCCATGTGTCCTCGGGAGTGTTTTCCTTTATATAAGAGTTTGTCCAGGCTTGTCCTTTGCTGCAAAAAGGATTGGGCCATCTTGCTACACCTTATTTACTTTTATTACTTGTTACCCGTTACAAATTACCTTATCACAAAACTATCTGTTACCGATAATTTCAGTGCTTGCAGAGAACACCTTACTGAAAACTGCTTATCATTTCCTTCAACTCCTCGTTGGGTTCAACACTCTTACTTATCGAAAGGACTACGATAGATCCCATGTACTTGTGGGTCATCACGCGCCCACCTTGGGCCGGCCTCCCCCTCCCCCTCCTTTATATACGTGGGCAAGGGGGCACCCCAAAGACACAAAGTTGTTTCTTAGCCGTGTGAAGTGCCCCCCTCCATAGTTCACTCCTCCGGTCATATTGTCGCAGCGCGGATCACATCACCATCACCATCACCATGCCGTCGTGCTGTCGAAACTCCCCCTCGATCCTCTACTGGATCAAGAGCTTGAGCGACGTCATCAAGATGAACGTGTGCTGAACACGAAGCTGCCGTACGTTTGGTGCTTGGATCGGTTGGATCATGAAGATGTTCGACTACATCAACCACGTTAACCTCACGCTTCCTCTTTTGGTCTACATGGGTACGTGGAAACACTCTCCCCATCTCGTTGCTATGCATCTCCTAGATAGATTTTGCGTGATCGTAGGAAATTTCTTCAAATTGCATGCTACATTCCCCAACAGTGGTATCCGAGCCAGGTTTATGCATAGATGATATGCACGAGTAGAACACAAAGAGTTGCGGTCGATAATAGTCATACTTCTTACCACCAATGCCTTACTTTGATTCGGCGGTATTGTTGGATGAAGCGGCCCGGACCGACATTACATGACCGCGTTCATGAGGCTGGTTCTACCGACGTGCTTTGCACACAGGTGGCTGGTGGGTGTCTGTTTCTCCATCTTTAGTTGAATCAAGTTTGACTATGACCAAATCCTTGATGAAGGTTAAAACATCATACTTGAAGAAAGATAGTTGTGGTTTTGATGTGTAGGTAAGAACGGTTCTTGCTAGAAGACCATAGCAGCCACGTAAAACTTGCAACAACAAAGTAGAGGACATCTAACTTGTTTTTCCATGGCATGTTGTGATGTGATATGGTCAAGACATGATGAGATATAAATTGTTGTATGAGATGATCATGTTTTGTACAAGTTATCGGCAACTGGCAGGAGCCTTATGGTTGTCGCTTTATTGTATGAAATGCAATCGCCATGTAATTGCTTTACTTTATCACTAAGCGATAGCAATAGTCGTAGAAGCAATAGTTGGAGAGACAACAATGACGCTATGATGGAGATCAAGGTGTCAAGCTGGTGACGATGGAGATCATGACAGTGGTTTGGAGATGGAGATCAAAGGCACAAGATGATGATGGCCATATCATGTCACATATTTTGATTGCATGTGATGTTTATCTTTTATGCATCTTATTTTGCTTAGTACAGCGGTAGCATTATAAGATAATCCCTCACTAAATTTCAAGGTACAAGTGTTCTCCTTGAGTATGCGTCGTTGCTACAGTTCATCGTGCCGAGATACCACGTGATGATCGGGTGTGATAAGCTCTACGTTCACATACTACAGGTGCAAGCCAGTTTTGCACATGCAGAATACTCGGGTTAAACTTGACGAGCCTAGCATATGCAGATATGGCCTTGGAACACTGAGACCGAAAGGTCGAACGTGAATCATATAGTAGATATGATCAACATAGTGATGTTCACCATAGAAAACTACTCCATCTCATGTGATGATCGGACATGGTTTAGTTGATATGGATCACGTGATCATTTAGATGACTAGAGGGATGTCTATCTAAGTGGGAGTTCTTTAGTAATATGATTAATAGAACTTTTAATTTATCATGAACTTAGTACCTGATAGTTTTTGCATATCTATGTTGTTGTAGATCAATGGTCCGTGCTGCCGTTCCCTTGAATTTTAATGCATTCCTAGAGAAAGCTAAGTTGAAAGGTGATGGTAAAGTAACTTGGTCCATAACTTGAGGATTATCCTCATTGCTTTACAGAAGAATTACATCCTGGAAGCACCGCTAGGTGCAAGACCCGGTGCAGGAGCAACTCCAGATGTTATGAATGTCTGGCAGAGCAAAGCTCATGACTACTCGATAGTTCAGTGTGCCATGCTTTACGGCTTAGAATCGGGACTTCAAAGACTTTTTGAACGTCATGGAGCATATGAGATGTTCCAGGAGTTAAAGTTAATATTTCAAGCAAATGCCCGAGTTGAGAGATATGAAGTCTCCAACAAGTTCTACAACTGCAAAATGGAGGAGAATAGTTCTATCACTGAACACATACTCAGAATGTCTGGGTGCCATAACCACTTGACTCGGCTGGGAGTTAATCTTCCTGGTGATAGTGTCATTGACAGAGTTCTTTAATCACTTCCAACAAGCTATAAAGGCTACGTGATGAACTATAATATGCAAGGGATGGAAAAGACAATTCCCGAGCTCTTCGCGATGCTAAAGGCTGCGGAGGTACAAGTCAAGAAGGAGCATCATGTGTTGATGGTGAACAAGACCACTAGTTTCAAGAAAAAGGGCAAAGGGAAGAAGGGGAACTTCAAGAAGAGCAGCAAGCCAGTTGCTGCTCAAGGGAAGAAGCCCAAGTCTGGACCTAAGCCTGAAACTGAGTGCTTCTACTACAAAGGGGCTGGTCACTGGAAGCGGAACTGCACCAAGTATTTGGCAGATAAGAAGGATGGCAAATTGAAAGGTATATTTGATATACATGTTATTGATGTGTACCTTACTAATGCTCGTAGTAGCGCATGGGTATTTGATACTGGTTCTGTTGCTCATATTTGCAACTCGAAATAGGGGCTACGACTTAAACGAAGATGGGCTAAGGACGAGGTGACGATGCACGTGGGAAATGGTTCCAAAGTCGATGTGATCGCCGTTGGCACGGTACCTCTACATCTACCGTCAGGATTAGTTTTAGACCTGAATAATTGTTATTTGGTGCCTGCGTTGAACATGAACATTATATCTGGATCTTGTTTGATGCGAGATGGTTATTCATTTAAATCAGAGAATAATGGTTGTTCTATTTATATGAGTAATATCTTTTATGGTCATGCACCCTTCATGAGTGGTCTATTTTTTTTGAATCTCGATTGTAGTGATACACATATTCATAATATTGAAGCCAATAGTGCAACTTATTTGTGGCACTGCCGTTTAGGTCATATTGGCGTAAAGCGCATGAAGAAACTCCATGCTAACGGGCTTTTGGAATCACTTGATGCTTGCGAACCATGCCTCATGGGCAAGATGACTAAGACTCCATTCTCCGAAACAATGGAGCGAGCAACTGACTTGTTGGAAATAATACATACTGATGTATGCGGTCTGATGAGTGTTGAGGCTCGTGATGGGTATCATTATTTTCTAACCTTCACAAATAATTTGAGCAGATATTGGTATATCTACTTAATGAAGCATAAGTCTGAAACATTTGAAAAGTTCAAAGAATTTCATAGTAAAGTGGAAAATCATTGTAACAAGAAAATAAAGTTTCTATGATATGATCGTGGAGGTGAATATTTGAGTCATGAGTTTGGTCTTCATTTGAAACAATGTGGAATAGTTTCACAACTCACGCCACCTGGAACACCACAGCGTAATGGTGTGTCTGAACGTCGTAACCGTACTTTATTAGATATGGTGCAATCTATGATGTCTCTTACCAATTTACCGCTATCGTTTTGGGGTTATGCTTTAGAGACGGTTGCATTCATGTTAAATAGGGCACCATCTAAATCCGTTGAGACGACACCATATGAACTATGGTTTGGCAAGAAACCTAATCTGTCGTTTCTTAAAATTTGGGGCTGCGATGCTTATGTGGAAAAGCTTCAACCTGATAAGCTCGAACCCAAATCGGAGAAATGTGTCTTCATAGGATACCCAAAGGAGACTGTTGGGTACACCTTCTATCACAGATCTGAAGGCAAGATCTTCATTGCTAAGAAGGGATCCTTTCTAGAGAAGGAGTTTCTCTCGAAAGAAGTGAGTGGGAGGAAAGTAGAACTTGATGAGGTAGTTGTACCTTCTCCCGAATTGGAAAGTAGTTCATCAAAGAAATCAGTTCATGTGATTCCTACACCAATTAGTGAGGAAGCTAATGATGATGATCATGAAACTTCAGATCAAGTTATCGCCGAACCTCGTAGGTCAACCAGAGTATGATCCACACCAGAGTGGTACGATAATCCTGTTCTGGAGGTCATGTTACTAGACCATGGCGAACCTACGAACTATGAGGAAGCGATGATGAGCCCAGATTCCGCGAAATGGCTTGAGGCCATGAAATCTGAGATGGGATCCATGTATCAGAACAAAGTGTGGACTTTGGTTGACTTGCCCGATGATCGGCAAGCCATATAGAATAAATGGATCTTCAAGAAGAAGACTAACATTGACGGTAATGTTACTGTCTACAAAGCTTGCCTTGTTGCAGAAGGTTTTCGACAAGTTCAAGGAGTTGACTACGATGAGAACTTCTCATCCGTAGTGATGCTTAAGTCTGTCCGAATCATGTTAGCAATTGCCACATTTTATGATTATGAAATTCGGCAAATGGATGTCAAAAGTACATTCCTTAATGGATATCTTAAAGAAAAGTTGTATATGATGCAACCAGAAGGTTTTGTCGATCCTAATGGTGCTAACAAAGTGTGCAAGCTCCAGCGATCCATTTATGGACTGGTGCAAGCCTCTCGGAGTTGGAATATACGTTTGATAGTGTGATCAAAGCATACGGTTTTATACATACTTTTGGAGAAGCCTGTATTTACAAGAAAGTGAGTGGGAGCTCTATAGCATTTCTAATATTATATGAGGATGACATATTGTTGATTGGAAATAATACATATTTTCTAGATAGCATAAAAGGATACTTGAATAAGAATTTTTCAATGAAAGACCTCGGTGAAGCTGCTTATATATTGGGCATCAAGATCTATAGAGATAGATCAAAATGCTTAATTGGACTTTCAAAAGGCATGTACCTTGATAAAGTTTTGAAGAAGTTCAAAATGGATCAGTCAAAGAAAGGGTTCTTGCCTTTGTTACAAGGTGTGAAGTTGAGTCAGACTCAATGCCCGACCACTACAGAAGATAGAGAGAAAATGAAAATCATTCCCTACGCCTCAGCCATAGGTTCTATCATGTATGCATTGTTGTGTACCAGACCTGATGTGTGCCTTGCTATAAGTTTAGCACGGAGGTAGTAGAGTAATCCAGGAGTGGATCACTAGACAACGGTGAAGAACATTCTGAAATACCTGAAAAGGATTAAGGATACGTTTCTCGTTTATGGAGGTGACAAAGAGCTTGTTGTAAATGGTTACATCCATGCAAGATTTGACACTGATCCGGATGACTCTAAGTCGCAAACCGGATACGTATTTATTTTGAATGGTGGAGCTATAAGTTGGTGCATTTCCAAGCAGAGCATCGTGGCGGGATCTACGTGTGAAGCGGAGTACATAGCTGCTTGAGAAGCAGCAAATGAAGGAGTCTGGATGAAGGAGTTCATATCCGATCTAGGTGTAATACCTAGTGCATCGGGTCCAATGAAAATCTTTTGTGACAATACTGGAGCAATTGCTTTGGCGAAGGAATCCAGGTTTCACAAGAGAACCAAACACATCAAGAGACGCTTCAATTCCATCCACGATCAAGTCAAGGAGGGAGACATAGAGATTTGCAAGATAATACGGATCTGAATGTTGCAGACACATTGACTAAGCCTCTCTCACGAGAAAAACATGATCAGCACCAAGATTCCATGGGTGTTAGAATCATTACTATGTAATCTAGATTATTGACTCTAGTGCAAGTGGGAGACTGAAGAAAATATGCCCTAGAGGCAATAATAAAGTTGTTATTTATATTTCCTTATGTCATGATAAATGTTTATTATTCATGCTAGAATTGTATTAACCGGAAACTTAGTACATGTGTGAATACATAGACAAGCAGAGTGTCCCTAGTATGCCTCTACTTGACTACCTCGTTAATCAAAGATAGTTAAGTTTCCTGACCATAGACATGTGTTGTCATTTGATGAACGGGATCACATCATTGGAGAATGATGTGATGGACAAGACCCATCAGTTAGCTTAGCATTATGATAGTGTAGTTTTATTGCTATTGCTTTCTTCATGACTTATACATATTCCTCTGACTATGAGATTATGCAACTCCCGAATACAGGAGGAACACCTTGTGTGCTATCAAACGTCACAATGTAACTGGGTGATTATAAAGATGCTCTACAGGTGTCTCCGAAGGTGTTTGTTGAGTTGGCATAGATCGATATTAGGATTTGACACTCCGAGTATCAGAGAGGTATCTCTGGGCCCTCTCGGTAATGCTCATCATTATAAGCCTTGCAAGCAATCTAACTAATGAGTTAGTTGCGAGATGATGCATTATGGAATGAGTAAAGAGACTTGCTGGTAATGAGATTGAACCGGGTATGATGATACCGTCGATCGAATCTCGGGCAAGTAACATACCGATGACAAAGGAAATAACGTATGTTGATATGCGGTTTGACCGATAAAGATCTTCATAAAATAGGTAGGAGCCTATATGAGCATCTAGGTTCCGCTATTGGTTATTGACTGGAGATGTGTCTCGGTCCTGTCTACATGCATAGTTCTCGAAGCCGCAGGGTCCGCACGCTTAACGTTCAATTACAATTTGTATTATGACTTATATGTTTTGGTGACTGAAGTTTGTTCGGAGTCCTGGATGAGATCACGGACATGACGAGTAGTCTCGAAATGGTCGAGAGGTAAAGATTGATATATTGGAAGGTTATATACAGACACCAGAATGGTTCCGATAAGGTTCGGGGATTTTTCGGAGTACCAGGAGGTTACTAGAAACCCACTGGAAAGTTAATGGGCCTAATGGGCCATAGTGGAGGAGAGGAGGTAGGCCATAGGAGGTGGCGCGAGCCCCCTTGACTAATCTGAATTGGACAAGGGGAGGGGGCGCGGCCCACCTCTTTTCTTCTCCTTCTCCCTCCTTTCCCCCTCTCCATTGGATGGAAAGGGGGGCGAATCCTACTAGGAACGGAGTCCTAGTAGGACTCCCCCCTCTTGGCGCGCCCCCCTTGGGCCGACCTCCTCCTCCCCCCTCCTTTATATACGTGGGTAGGGGGTACCCCAAAGACACAACAGTTGTTTCTTAGCCATGTGCGGTGCCCCCTCCACAGTTCAGTCCTCCGGTCATATTGTCGTAGTGCTTAGGCGAAGCCTTGCGTGGATCACATCACCATCACCGTCATCACGCTTTTGTGTTGTCGGAACTCTCCCTCGACCCCCTACTTGATCAATAGCTCGAGGGATGCCATCGAGCTAAACATGTGCTAAACACGGAGGTGCCGTACTTTGGTACTTGGATCGGTTGGATCGTGAAGACGTTCGACTACATCAACCGCGTTAACTTAATGCTTCCGCTTTTCGTCTACGAGGGTACGTGGACACACTCTCCCCGTCTCGTTGCTATGCATCTCCTAGATAGATCTTGCATGATCGTAGGATTTTTTTTGAAATTGCATGCTACGTTCCCCAACATTTAGACCTTATATTGTTGATTCCAAATTAATTGTTCACACCGATCATGCTGCTATTAAATATCTTCTGGAAAAGAAATATGCTAAATCTAGACTTATTCGATGGGTTCTCTTGCTACAAGAAATTGATTTACATGTCATTGATAGAAAAGGAGCTGAGAACCCCGCAGCTGATAACTTGTCTTGGCTTGAAAATGTGCCTGATGACCCACTACCTATTGATGATAGTTTTCCTAATGAGCTGCTAGCTACAGTAAATCTTGCTCATAGTACTCCTTGTTATGCTGACTACGCTATTTACATTGTTGCTAAATATTTACCACCTAGTTTTACATATCAACAAAAGAAAAAAAATCTTCTATGATTTTAGACATTACTTTTGGGATGACCCACATCTTTACAAAGAAGGAGTAGATGGTATTATTAGACGTTGTGTACCTGAGCATGAACAGGGACAAATCCTACGGAAACGTCACTCAGAAGCTTATGGAGGGCATCATGTTGGAGAAGGAACTGCTCAAAAGGTATTGCAATCTAGATTTTATTGGCCTACTCTCTTCAAGGATGCCCGTAAGTTCGTCTTATCTTGTGATGAATCTCAAAGAATAGGTAATATCGGTAGCGTCAAAAAATGCCTATGAATTATTCACTTGCTGTTGAACCATTTGATGTTTGGGGATTTGATTACATGGGACCTTTTCGTTCCTCTAATGGGTATACACATATTTTGGTTGCTGTTGATTATGTTAGTAAAAGGGTAGAAGCTATTCCAACCAGTAGTGCTAATCACAACACCTCTATTAAAATGCTTATGGAAGTTATTTTCCCAAGGTTTGGAGTCCCTAGATATTTAATGACTGATGGTGGTTCACATTTTATTCATGGTGCTTTCCGTAAAATGCTTGCCAAGTATGACGTTGTTAGTGTACAAAAATAGGGGCTCTCCTTTTGCACCCCTTTACTTGTGCACGGGCAGTCACAGCCGCGCCCATGGCCGCACAAAGCAGGGTAGAGGAGGGATGCCGGGGCGCAAGACAGCCAGAGCAACGCCAAGACCAGGAGCGCAAAGAGAGCAAGAGGGCGAGATGGATTCCCCCGGCAAGACTCTTGCCATGGTGACTTCCGCAGCCCCGACAAGATCCTTGCTGGGGCAACTTGCCTGACACCAGCAGAGCGCGCCACCCTTGAGCCCAAGGGTGTTTGACACCGTCAGCCACATCAAAACCAAGGGTCGGGAGGCACCTCTATGGTGGCATGTAGATCTTTGTAGGGATCAGAAATACACAAGATCAGACGAGAACCAGAAGACGACGATCCTTAGCAAGATCCTTGCCAAGGAAGTCCACGAGACCCCCGGCAAGACCCTTGTCGAGGACGACCACAGTGCCGCGGCAAGACCCTTACCGGGCCCCCGGCAAGGCCCTTGTCGAAGACACATGCGGGGCCGCAACTAGGCCCACGTCTGCCAAGACTCAATTGCCACTCCCATGTAGCTGCTAGCTCAACCAGTTGGGCAGGCATCTGCGTGGTAGCGTGTGGCCTCTACACCGACTCAGCAAGCACCTGCATGGTGGCATGCAGATCTTCAAGAAGGCTCTGCCATCACACCATCCCAGCAGCCAGCCAACATGGCGCTACAATGCCTCGTCAGCTCAGACGCGCGACGGAACCAAGCGAGGTGGCGACAGCTGGGACGAGCTTCCATGCCCCCCCCCGATAAAGCAAGAGGGGCACGTCGGTAGCGCATTAAATGCATTTATCCGACGGTGCCAGAGGATAGACTCAGCCGTGATGCACCTTTCCACCTCCTATGTGCCACTGTGGCGACCCCTTTTCCTATAAAAGGAGGCCCAAGGCATACTGGATGGGCATTCGGATGCTGGAAACTGGACACGCACCGTAGCTAGTTCAAGAACTCAAGAACACTCAAATATACATCAAAGTAGTACTAGGGTATTACGCGTCTCCGCGGCCCTAACCTGGGTAAACGATCCTTGTGCTGACCGCCAAACCCGCTCTTTGCATGACCCCGCGCCCGCCAACCGTAGAAGGGATCCAAGTGACCCCATAGGTGTTGTTTCCCACTGACATCTCTGGTGCGCCAGGTTGGGGGTGCGCAGTTGTGGAAATCCTGGTTTGGTTGAAGCAGCGGCTTCATTGTGGTCGTCACTTCAAGGAAGAAGACGACCGAACAAGTGGCATCCTCGATGGACGCAGCGGCAGAAAAGCTAAATCATGCAAAACTTTGAGTAATTCCTTTATATATATATCTATATGATTATCGTCCTCGACGATCTTGCCCTGTGTATGGAAAACCTGCACGCAATGGGGCCCTGCCACTATTGGCAACTCCCTCGTTCTGTTTTGATTCCGCTCAACAGTTCAAGCAGCTGCTCGAGAACAACAGGGTGACCTTCTGCGATTGGCAACGCTCTCGTTCTGTCTCGAGTCTGCTCGACAGCTCGAGCGACTGCGTTAAGAGCACTGAGGTGGTTTGCCCGACAGCAAGCATACCCGGCAGGCCATAGAGGATCCGTCCTCAAGGCACCGCGGCTTGGGTTTCCATGCCGACAAACCTACCTGATTAACGTAGGGTGGACATACAAAGCAAGATCAAACGGGAAGATAACATGCATCATTTCAAAAGCACTGCAGAGTTATATTACATCATTTGTTGCTGTGGTTCTAACTAAAGATAAAAACTGTCTTGGTCATGAACCTGCAACGGCGATAAGAAACGGGGTGCCTAGTCCCGGCGCTAGCCTTCTATCCTCCTAACTCTGTCGATGCGGCTGATGATGGGCTCGATGCGCTCCTCGAGCGGCGCAAGGTCCACGCCCTCTGGCAGGCTGTCCAGCGCAGCTTTGAAGTCGAGGTCAGGGTTCTAGTACGCCACCTTGGTGAGGACCTTGGTCATGGCACCCCGGCAAAGCCTCCGGGCCTCCTCGGCCAGAGAGGCCGCCCTGTTGGAGCGGAACCGCTCCAGGGCCCCGAGCACACCCTCAAAGAACAGAGTCAGCCTGGCATTAGGACTCACATTTGGCTCCGGGACGTACCTCACGTTTGGCATCCCCATGGTAGCCAGCTGCGTGGTGATCCTGCCGGCGACATCGGCGAGGCGGCTGATCCAGAGTTTCTCGCCTGCCACAAAATCCGCGTGGCTGACGGTGTCGTTCTTCCGCGGCTGCCTCTCCTCCTCCAGATTCTTGGTCAGGGTCTCCTCCTAGGCCCTGACCTCCGAGAGCGTCCCTCAAGACATTCCAGCTTTAGCTTCAGGTCCTTGATGGACTTGTTGGCCGTGGAGAGTAGCTCGACCTTGTCAAGGACTGCGATCTGCGCGTCAACCAAGGCGCCCTTGGCCGCGTCCCTCTCCCTTGTCAGCTCCTGGATCTACTTCTTCAGCCCGTCCCGCTACACCTCCAGCTCGTTCACCTTGCCGGCATGGGCCTGGGCCTGAGCATTGAGGGCCTCCTCGTGCCTCCGCTCCAGTTCCTGGGTCCACTGCACGACAAGCTCATTGACCTCCTCGTCCTTGCCACGGAGTGTCAAGGAGAGTTTCTCCTCGCGAGCGGCAAGGTCCTCCTCCTGGGAGTTCAGCTCGGCCTAGTGCTGACGCCGAGCGGCCTCCTCCTTGGCGGCCTGTTGACTTGCCTCCTCTCGGGCCTTCTCGATATCGGCGTGCTTCATGACAAGCTCCAGCTTGCGCTCGGCCAGCTGATCCTGGACAGTCTTCAGTTCCTCACAGGCCTGGCGAAACCAAGCCTGCGTCTCGGCGACGTGCCCTTCGAGGTCTGCCTCCACCTTGTCCACCGCTGCCATCCTGGAGTTGGCCTTGTCCAGGCGGGCATGGTGAAGCGCCTGAAGCTTGTCGAAGTTGGAGCTCATGCTCTGGAGGAGCCGCTCTTCCTGGGAACCTCCGCCACCGACGCTCGGTTCGTCAACGACCTAGAGTCCGGCAGCGGCAAGCACCTTGTTGTTGAAAATGTCCCCCTCGGCGGGCGCCCTGGTGCTCGCCATCGATGGGAGGTGGACGAGTAGGTCGTCGCTCACCTTCAGATACTTGCCCGGGCCAGAGGCGGCGGAGGAGGAAGGATGGCCGTAGTCCACCTCCTCCTCGGTAGTGGCCTTACTGGCCTCCCCGGCAGGCCCCTTGGCGGCGTCCTCAGCAACATCCTTGGCGGCCTCCTCAGCCACGGCATCCCTGGCGACCTCCTCGATGACAGTGTCCACGTCCTCCCGGTCCGCCGAGGAAGGATCTGGACACCGAGAAGGGGAATGAGGCAAAGTCAAGATCAAGATTCGAAAGAAGAAAAACGAGCGGGAACAGGAGGCAAACAACTCACCTATGCTAAGCTGGGATGAAGTGGCCCCCTCCCCACCAACATCTGGTGTCGAGACGGAGCCACCGATGCCCAGGTTTGCCTCCTCCTCCTCCCTGTGCATGGGCTTGGTGCCTGGCACCCTTGCCGGGACGCCCCTCGAGGCGGCATGGTTGATGGGGGCGGCGTGTTGGGGGTGGCCCTCAGTGGCTCCTCCTGCTGCTGTCCTCCTCCTGCAACCACGGCAAGGTCAGCACCAAGAAATCGTGTCCCAGCACACGTCGATGGGGAGCGAGTGATAAACGCACGCTATGGCTGCACCGGGGGCTGCTATCTGGGCTGGTCTCCACCACCAGTGGCATACTCGAGGTGCCCACCGGGGCTGCCTGCCCATCGAGGCCCTGTCCCTATTCGCCACCCTCTGGGCCAGCGTCTCCATATCCCTGCGAAGATGAAGACAATTCAAGAAAAGCGACACATTCTGAGGGGATGGAGATGACAAAAGGCCATATACTTACTCATTCTCTGCCTCCTCTTTCGTTGCCTTCCTCTTCCTCCTCGGGCTAAGGGACCCAAGGTCGAAGATGACCTCCGTGCCGTCGTCTGCGGGAGGAGGGGAAGCGGGTGGAGTCCGAGGACGCTTGGACGAAGAAGAGGCAGTCACTTTCTTCATCGCCACCGTAGCCTTCACCGCCTCACCCTCCCCCCGCCATGGCCCTCGTCTAGCGCATGGACGCCTCCTGAGGTTGTTGCGGTCGTGCGGCCCTGACGGGCCGGACCGGCTCACCAGAGATGGCCCGCCGCAGGACACGCCCTCTCCCCATGCCTGGGGGCTCGCTAGCCTCGACCTCCTCCCTGGACGACTCAACGACCTCATATTCAATGAGAGGGGCCTCGGTGCCGGTGCTGCTGGCCTCCCCAGCAGATTCCGCCCACTGGGTGAGCTCCTTCTCCTCCGCGGCCGCCGCGGCCTCGTCCTCCATGCCGCTAGCGTTGCCGGCCTCCTTGGCGAGCGCTGCCTCCGCCACCCCGGCGGCGATATAGTCCAGCTCCACCTGGGTGGTGTCCTGGATGAGCAGCGGCTCTTCGCAGATATACTTCTTCGACAGGGTGTCGAAGAACTCCTGCACCTAGTCCGCCTCCAGCTCGAGACAATTCGAGTCAAGGTCGTGCACATTACAGTCCGACATCATGGCGATGATGTTGGTCTGGCGTGAGTTGTTGCTTAGCGGGACCACCCCCGCCGGTAACCCGAATAGGGGCCCCTTGGCAACCTTGCCGGCCTTCGCTAACTTGCCAGTCCTCTCGGCCCTGCTATCGCGGTTCACGTCGAGCTGAAAGAGCCGTTGGCAGAAGTGGGTGTGCCCCATCACCGTGAAGTTGTGGTTCAGGCCGGGGTGGAGCCGCATGATGTCAGTCGCATTCCTGAAGAGCCAGTCCGACCTCCCCTTGTTGTGCAGAGGAGCGATGCGGCGGCAGATGAAATCCGCCCCAATCATCTCGAGGGTGGGCCCGGCAATGGCGAGGCAATGGATTCTGGTGATGGCGACCATGAGCTTCCCATCCCGTGCCTCGACATCGCCCCAGTTGTCTCTGCAAACTGGCAGCACCTGTCGAACGTGGCAAAATTCCTGTGGGTCCTCCTTAATCCAGCACCACCGGCTCCGCCACTCATCCCACCTCTCCTTGTGGGTACCCTCTGGATATGCCCCCTTCTCTAGGGTCCTTGGGATCCAGGCGACACAGCCGGAAATGGCGCCTCCCCTCTGGATCCGGGGATAGAAGTAGTGGCAGAAAAGCGTCGTGTTGGGATGCACTCCGGCGCCCTCACAGAGATGGGGGAAAAGGGCCATTCACGCCACGGCATTTAGAGTGAAATCCAGAAGGAGGAAGCCATAGGTGTGCATGACATCGTTGAAGAAATCAGAGAAAGGGGGGTAGAGGCCGTAGGAAAAGTAGTCGACGAAGAATGGGTACCGATTCGGGGCGGCCTTGGCGCAATCAGCGGGGATGATGCGCGTGGCCGGATGCCCCATCATCTCTCCCCCCGTCTTGCACCCCCACAGGGGCTTGAAGTTGTCACGGAGGTGGACCACGTCGACCGTCGAGGGAAAGTAGGCGAGTTACGTCCGCCGCACCGCCGACTCACTCTCCGGTGGCTCCGTCCCCCTGGCGTCCTTGGCTACTCCTTTTCCTTTGCTAGTTTTGGGTGCCATGACGGCTGTGAGAGGTGAAGGAGGAAGGGCAGCGAAAACACGGTGGCGGCGAGCGAGAGCAAGATCTTGAGGAGGAAGAAGGAGGGGACAGCAGTTCTGAGATTGGAGAAGGCACAGAGGGTAAATGAGCAGCGCGCCCGCGATTATTCCTTTTTACGGGGAAGGCGCGGGTCGCCCCTTTACCATCTGCCATGATGTGACGCATGCGTGCGGAAACTGCCCCACGCATGACCCCCCATGTCGCGTATTCATCGTAGGTCGTGGGGAAGCGCAGCGGACGAAAATGTTACTGCAGTAAAAATTCGCCCGCCTGCCCGCGCACTGTTTTGGGCCTAGCCCAACAACGTGGCGCGCTTATGTGTGGCCTAGGCCCGGGGGCTCCTATAAGTGTACAAAAGTAGGGGCTTTCCTTTTGTACCCCTTTACTTGTGCACGGGCAGTCAGAGCCGCGCCCACGGCCGCACTACACAGGGTAGAGGAGGGATGCGGAGCACAAGACAGCCAGAGCAACGCCAAGACGAGGAGCGCAAAGAGAGCAAGAGGGCAAGATGGACTCACCCGGCAAGACTCTTGCAGGGGTGGCTTCCACAGCCCCGACAAGATCCTTGCCGGGCCAACTTGCCTGACACCAGCAGAGCACGCCACCCTTGAGCCCAAGGGTTTCCGACGCCATCAGCCACATCAAAACTAAGGCTCGGGAGGCACCTCCACGGTGGCATGCAGATCTTTGTAGGGATCATAAATACGCAAGATCAGACGAGAACCAGAAGATGACGATCCTTAGCAAGATCCTTGCCAAGGGAGATCATGAGACCCTCGACAAGATCCTTGCCGAGGATGACTGCGGTGCCGCGGCAAGACCCTTGCCTGGCCCCAGGGAAGGCCCTTGACGAAGACACCTGCGGCGCTGCAACCAGGCCCACATCTGCCAAGACTCCATCGCCGCTCCCATGCAGCTGCTAGCTCAACCAGTTGGGCAGGCGTCTGCGTGGCATCGTGTGGCCTCTACACCGACTCAGCAAGCACCTGCGTGGTGGCATGCAGATCTTCATGAAGGCTCTGCCATCACACCAGCCCAGCAGCCAGCCAACGTGGCGTTACAACGCCTCGTCAGCTCGGACGCGCATTGGAGCCAGGCGAGGCGGTGACAGCTGGGACAAGCTTCCTTGCCCCCCCCCCCCCGATAAAGCAAGAGGGGCACGTCGGCAGCGCATTAAATGTGTTTGTCCGATGGTGCCGGAGGATAGATTCAGCCGTGATGCACCTTTCCACCTCCCGTGTGCCACTGTGGCGACCCCTTCTCCTATAAAAGGAGGCCCGAGGCATATCTGAGGGGGATTCGAATGCTGGAAACTAGACACGCACCGTAGCTAGTTCAATAACTAAAGAACACTCAAATATACATCAAAGCAGGACTAGGATATTTTGCGTCTCCGCGGCCCAAACCTGGGCAAACGATCCTTGTGCTGACCGCCAGACTCGCTCTTTACATGACCCCGCGCCGACCAACTGTAGAAGGGATCCTAATGACCCCATAGGTGTCGTTTCCCACCGACAAATGTTAACCATAGGATTGCATCTGTCGGCGTTCTGGGAATGGGGGACCCCATACTTGCCTGCCTGCGGCTTGCGGCGTGGCTCAAGTGGGGGCCCAGCGCGGCCCATCTTCATCAGCTCTAGCTCAAGACCCTCGCGAGGGGCCAAGCCTCACGGGGCGGACGACAGGAAGCTTCCACGGAGGCAGCCTCATCAGGCAGGCTCGCGAGGAGGCGGAGAGATCAAGGCAGGGGTACCTCGCGAGGAACCCGTGACACAAGCCATGACGATCGAGACCAGGCAGGCGCCGGCCTGTGCAGTGTCCTTGTTTCCCCTTTGGTGCAAAGGGGGCAAGCACAGGCCGAGGCATCGGGTAAAGGTTACCATTCCGGTGCAACAAGACCAAGACCAGCAGAGCGGCAGGATGGAGGTCACCGTGGAGCCCAAGACGGCGTCATCACCAGTACTGTTGGCAGCCGAAGACCACCTTTGGTCAGGATAACTTGTACTACATGTTCCCCTTCAAAATGGCCAATTGTTGGCACCCTTCCCGCTCATTATTTGGGGAGAGTCCCAGGGCCACTATAAATAGAGCTAGCCACCACAGAGTAGAGGAGCCATCTAGGGAGAAGACATCTAGAAATCTGGTAGAACCCTAGCAGAGAGAGAGGGAGAGGCGACTGAACTCACCCTAGCAGTTCATCGCCCCAGCTCAAGAACACCTCTCGCGAGGTTGTTCTTCCTTTGTATTGATCCTCATCAGCCCCTGAGGCAATCCACCACACCACACACTGGAGTAGGGTATTACACCACAATGGTGGCCCGAACCAAAATAAACCTTATGTCCCTTGTGTTGTTCGTTGTTTCCAGCTCAAATCACGCGAGGGGATCGGGCGTAGATCTGTAGGGGAGAGATCTCCGCGCGCACCCCAGTGTTTGAATCTCAAGGGTCTGCCGGAACCCGAAATCCGACATTTGGCGCGCCAGGTAGGGGTGTGCCGGAATCTTTCTTCCGCCATTCGCGTGTGATCTTCCATCGTGTCCATGCCTGATGCTCGTTGGGCTTGCGCGGCGCGCCGGGCTGCTCTCGCCACCCGCGTCGCCCTGATGGTGCCCGTCGGAGGACGTCCTCGTCGTTCCCCGTCGCCTGCCGCCAAAGGCTCCACCGGCCCGGCGGGGAACGAGCAGCATGCCTCCTCCCAGCACCCTTCGGTGCGGCGGGAGGGCCGCACCGCCACACCATCGCTAAATCCAGCCGCTTCGTCGTCCCATGCCCGTCATGACCCCACGGACGCGCACGCCGCGTTGCTCCTGGCAAGAGAACTCTTGCACTACCGCCTCGTCGACGGCCTCTACGAAGACTGGCTCGCACGCATCACCGAGCTTGTCAGCGCCGTAGGGGGCTCCCCCTTCCCATCCCTCTCGCTGCCTCGCCCTCCATTCCACGCAGGAGGCGAGGATCAGGAGGTGCCTCCACCACGTCCTCCCCAAGAAGGCGCCCTAGCTCCAAGGCGCGCAGCCCCGGGGCGAGACCCTCCATGTCCAGCGCCTGCGCAGCAAGAAAGGAGCTGCCAAGAGATTCCTCATCCCCAAGAAGGTGCTCGCGCGCTCCCGGTGCCGGCGCGCCAAGATCGCGTCCCTGCACCTCCATGCCAAGAACCTGCGTTGCTCCAAGCGGCGGCAGGCGGCAATCCCCATGAGCAAGCCCAGTACTAGCAAAAGGCACCGGTGGCCACAGCAGGCTGTCGTGCTCTCACCCCCGAGCTACGCGGCATCGCTTGGCTAGGCAAGTTCAAGCCTGACCTGCCCCCTCAGTACGATGGCACGGCGGACCCTGCAGAGTTCCTACAACTCTACGAGCTATGCATCGAAGTCGCCAACGGAGACGAAAGGGTCATGGCGAACTGGTTCCTGATAACCCACAATTATAGGGGATCAATTGTAGCCTCTTTCGATAAGTAAGAGTATCGAACCCAACGAGGAGCTAAAGGTAGAACAAATATTCCCTCAAGTTCTATCGACCACCGTTACAACTCTACGCACGCTTCACGTTCGCTTTACGTAGAACAAGTATGAAACTAGAAGTACTTTGTAGGTGTTTTTGGGTAAGCTTGCAAGAAAGTAAAGAACACGAAAATAAAAGCTAGGGGCTGTTCAGATAAAGACACAACTAAATTAGTTTTAGTAGAGAGCTTTTGTCAACAAGAAAGTTATTTGTCACTAGGCAATCGATAACTAGACCGGTAACCATTATTGCAATTTTATTTGAGGGAGAGGCATAAGCTAACATACTTTCTCTACTTGGATCATATGGACTTATGATTGGAACTCTAGCAAGCATCCGCAACTACTAAACATTCATTAAGGTAAAACCCAACCATAGCATTAAAGTATCAAGTCCCCTTTATCCCATACGCAAACAACCTACTTACTCGGGTCTGTGCTTCTATCACTCACGCCACCCACCATAAGCAAATCATAAGCATATTGCAAACCCTACAGCGGGAATCCCTCACGCTTGCGCGACATGGAGAGCACCATAGGACAACACCAACAATAAAATATACAACTCAAACCAATCACGATCATCAAATAGCCATTAGGACAAAACAGATCTACTCAAACATCATAGGATAGCCATACATCATTGGGAAATAATATATAGCGTTGAGCACAATGTTTAAGTAGAGATTACAGCGGGTAAGAGAGAGGTTACACCACTGCATAGAGGGGGGAAGAGTTGGTGATGATGGCGGTGAAGTTGTTGGTGAAGATGGCGGTGGTGATGATGGCCCCGGCAGTGCTCCGGCGCCACCGGAAGAAAGGGGGATAGGGCCCCCTTCTTCTTCTTCTTCCCTGACCTCCTCCCTAGATGGGAGAAGGGTTTCCCCTCTGGTCCTTGGCTCCCATGGCGTGGGAGGGGCGAGAACCCCTCCGAGATTGGATCTATCACTCTGTTTCTCTCTGTTTCTTCGTTCTGTTCTGGCTCTGTTTCACTATTTCATATATATATGGAGATCCGTAACCCCGATTGGCCTGAAACCTTCGCCGTGATTTTGTTTCGAATATTAGCTTTCTTGCGGAAAAAGAAGAGCGTCAACCGCCTTACGGTGGGCTCACAAGGGTAGGGGGCGCGCCCTAGGGGGGGCGCCCCCTTGCCTCGTGACCACCTCGGGCACTGGTTCGCGTTGATTTTCCTTCCAAATTTTTCATATTTTCCAAAAATAAGCTTCGCCCATTTTTATCCCGTTTGGACTCCGTTTGATATGGATATTCTGCGAAACCAAAAACATGCAACAGACAGGAACTGGCACTGGGCACTGGATCAATGTGTTAGTCCCAAAAATAGTATAAAAAGTTGCCAAAAGTATATGAAAGTTGAATAATATTGGCATGGAACAATAAAAAATTATAGATACGACGGAGACGTATCAGCATCTCCAAGCTTAATTCCTGCTCGTCCTCGAGTAGGTAAATGATAAAAAAGATAATTTTTGATGTGCAATGCTACCTAGAATAATCTTGATCACATATCTAATCATGGCATGAATATTAAGACACGAGTGATTCAAAGCAATAATCTATACTTTGACATAAAGACAATAATACTTCAAGCAAACTAATAAAGCAATCATGTATTTTCAAAATAACTTGGCCAAAGAAAGTTATCCCTACAAAATCATATAGTCTGGCTATGCTCCATCTTCACAACACAAAATATTCAAATCATGCACAACCCCGATGACAAGCCAAGCAATTGTTTCATACTTTTAACGTTCTCAAACCTTTTCAACTTTCACGCAATACATGAGCGTGATCCATGGACATAACACTATAGGTGGAATAGAATATGATGGTGGAGGAGACAAAAAGGAGAAGATAGTCTCACATCAACTAGGCATATCAACGGCTATGGAGATGCCCATTAATAGATATCAATGTGAGTGAGTAGGGATTGCCATGCAATGGATGCACTAGAGCTATAAGTATATGAAAGCTCAAACTGAAACAAGTGGGTGTGCATCCAACTTGCTTGCTCATGAAGACCTAGGGCATTTGAGGAAGCCCATCGTTGGAATATACAAGCCAAGTTCTATAATGAAAATTCCCACTAGTATATGAAAGTGATAACTCAAGAGACTCTCTATATGAAGAACATGGTGCTACTTTGAAGCACAAGTGTGGAAAAAGGATAGTAGCACTGCCCCTTCTCTCTTTTTCTCTCATTTTTTTATTTTTTTATTCTGTTTTTTGGTGGGCTTCTTTGGCCTCTTTTTTTATTTGGGCTTCTTTGGCCTCTTTTATTTTTTGTAAAGTCTGAAGTCTCATCCCGAATTATGGGGGAATCATAGTCTCCATCATCCTTTCCTCAATGGGGCAATGCTCTAATAATGATGATCATCACACTTTTATTTACTTACAACTCAACATTACAACTCGATATCTAGAACAAAGATATGACTCTATATGAATGCCTCCGGCGGTGTATCGGGATGTGCAATGATCTACCGTAGCAATTACATCAAAAAAACGAACAAGCCATGAAAACATCATGCTAGCTATCTTACGATCGTGCAAAGCAATATGACAATGAATGCTCAAGTCATGTATATGATGATGATGGAAGTTGCATGGCAATATATCTCGGAATGGCTATGGAAATGCCATGATAGGTAGGTATGGTGGCTGTTTTGAGGAAGGTATATGGTGGGTTTATGGTACCGGCGAAAGTTGCGCGGTACTAGAGAGGCTAGCAATGGTGGAAGGGTGAGAGTGCGTATAATCCATGGACTCAACATTAGTCATAAAGAACTCACATACTTATTGCAAAAATCTATTAGTTATCGAAACAAAGTACTACGCGCATGCTCCTAGGGGGATAGATTGGTAGGAAAATACCATCGCTCGTCCCTGACCGCCACTCATAAGGAAGACAATCAATAAATAAATCATGCTCCGACTTCATCACATAACGGTTCACCATACGTGCATGCTACGGGAATCACAAACTTCAACACAAGTATTTCTACAATCCACAACTATCCACTAGCATGACTCTAATATCACCATCTTTATATCACAAAACTATTGCAAGGAATCAAACATATCATATTCAGCGATCTACAGGTTTCTGTAGGATTTTATGACTAACCATGTGAATGACCAGTTCCTGTCATCCCTCTAAATAGATATAAGTGAAGTAAGAGAGTTTAATTCTTTCTACAAAAGATATGACCACGCTCTAACAAGTATAAGTGAAGCAAAAGAGCATTCTACAAATGGCGGTTGTCTATGTAAAGAGAAACATGCAATCCAAACTTCAAATGATATAAGTGAAGCACATGAAGCATTCTATAAAACCATACTCAAAAGATATAAGTGAAGTGCAAAGAGCATTCTATAAATCAACCAAGGACTATCTCATACCAGCTTGGTGCATAAAAAGAAAAAGAAAAACCTAAATGCAAAAGACGCTCCAAGACTTGCACATATCGCATGAACGAAACGAATCTGAAAACATACCGACACTTGTTGAAGAAAGAGGGGATGCCTTCCGGGGCATCCCCAAGCTTAGATGCTTGAGTCTTCCTTGAATATTTACTTGGGGCGCCTCGGGCATCCCCAAGCTTGAGCTCTTGCCTCTCTTCCTTCTTCTCACATTGAGACCTTCTCGATCATCGAACACTTCATCCACACAAAACTTCAACAGAAAACTCGGTAAGATCCGTTAGTATAATAAAGCAAATCACTATTCTAAGTACTATTGCAAACCAATTCATATTTTGTTTTTGCATTGTGTCTACTGTAGTATAACTTTTTCATGGCTTAATCCACTAATATAAATTGATAGTTTCATCAAAACAAGCAAACTATGCATCAAAAACAGAATCTGTCTAAAACAGAATAGTCTGTAATAATCTGAACATTCACCATACTTCTGATACTTGAAAAATTCTACCAAATTAGGAAAAATAAAAAATTTGTTTAGGAAGACAGTGCAAAAAGAATCAGAACCATTTGACTTTCCAGCTAAAAACGTAAAGTCGCGCACTACAGCGAAAGTTTCTGTCCTGCACCGTACAAACCATCAAGCAAATGTAAACATCCTAAAGGCAAACCTTGGCACATTATTTCTATAATACAATTGAATTGTACAAGGGGATAATTATTTTTGTTGAAAAGTTTCTGTAATCAAGATTCACAAAGTTGCTGTGAGCATGAACAAAGTTCAAGGCTAGCTCCCACTTCAGCAATGCTTGTCTCTATCACTTTCACTTTCCTTTTTGAAAAAGTTTTGGGTTCCCCTCTTAATTATTTTTGTTGAAAAGTTTCTGTAATCAAGAATCACAAAGTTGCCATGAGCATGAACAAAGTTCAAGGCTAGCTCCCACTTCAGCAATGCTTGTCTCTATCACTTTCACTTTCCTTTTTGAAATTTTTTTGGGTTCCCCTCTTTATTTTTGTTGTTTTTAAACTATATAAAAGCACTCAACAGAAATAAATGACTCTCTAAAACTTCCGGGTTGTCTCCCTGGCAGCGCTTTCTTTAAAGCCATTAAGCTAGGCATATAGTGCTCAAGTAGTGAATCCACCCGGATCCCAAGGTATATCAAAGCCAATTTTAATTAGCAATGATTTGTAATTTAGTAATGAGCACAAAGCAACATATATAATGTAATGACGAAGTCTAACTCTCTTCCTATGCATTGGCATGTCTTAAAAGAACAATTCATGCGCACATAGTAAAGGCCAATGCATAGTATAAATAGTTTCTTACAATTTTGTCATATTAGAAACATAGAGAGGTGGAGATATAGTTCCTCTCTCATAATAATTGCAAGTAGGAGCATCAAGCACATGCATATTATATTCATCAAAATCATCATGTGCAACGATAAAAGGCAGCCCATCAATATAATCCTTAATAAGTGCAAACTTCTCCGATATAGTGTAGTTTGGAGAATTCAAAAAGATAATAGGACTATCATGCATGGGTGCAATAGCAACAATTTCATGTTTAACATAAGGAACTATAGCAAGTTCATCTCCATAAGCATAATTCATATTGGCATCTTGGCCACAAGTATAGCAACCATCATCAAAAAGGGATATTTCAAAAGAATCATAGGGATCATAAAAGTCATCATAGCAATCATCCTTCGGTAAGCATGAAGGGGAATTAAAAAATGTATGAGTTGAAGAGTTACTCTCATTAGAAGGTGGGCACGGGTGATCAATCCGCTCTTCCTCCTTTTGTTCTTCGCTCTCCTCATCATCTTTTTCATCCAATGAGCTCACAGTTTCATCAATTTCTTCTTCCATAGACTCCTGCAAAATATTAGCCTCTTCTTGGACAGCGGAGTATTCCTCAATATATTGTTTAACATAGGTATTAGAAGCATAATTATCATAGCAATATTTAAGTATGGCAAAATTTTCAGATTTGTAAAGAGTAGCATCATACTTTTCAATCAAAGAAGCAATTTCGTAAGCACCCTTAAAAGCAACAAATTCTTCAATTTGTTGAACATCATAGTAATTATAAACACCCTTAGCATACGAAGATACAATTCCATTATCACTAAACAAACATTGGTAGGGAAGGTGTTTCTTAGGGTCTTCAGAACAACAAGTATAATCACATATTTCACATAAATTTCAAGCATAGCATTGCAAACGATGAATTTGATCCAGTAAAGTTTTTCCTTTTCAGATATTTGGTGTCGCACAAAACAAGCATGCTCATCTAAAGATTTTCCCTCAACTAAGCTAGTTGGGGTTTCAGCACGAGCACATAGGGATCGAAGATGATCCAAGTAATAAGCTTCAGCAGTGTGATAGATTTTGAGTGGTTCTTCAACCATTGGTTCAGTAGGTACAACTAATTTTTTTTTGGTATTTTGTGTTTCCTACCCATAGCTAAAGATAGAAAACAACTAAGAACAGAAAATAAAAATTACTTAGTGATAAAGCAAACAAGCACACACGAGAATATTCACCCCACGCTATTGCTCCCCGGCAACGGCGCCAGAAAAAGGTCTTGATAACCCACAAGTATAGGGGATCAATTGTAGCCTCTTTCGATAAGTAAGAGTGTCGAACCCAACGAGGAGCTAAAGGTAGAACAAATATTCCCTCAAGTTCTATCGACCACCGTTACAACTCTACGCACGCTTCACGTTCGCTTTACCTAGAACAAGTATGAAACTAGAAGTACTTTGTAGGTGTTTTTGGGTAAGCTTGCAAGAAAGTAAAGAACACGAAAATAAAAGCTAGGGGCTGTTTAGATAAAGACACAACTAAATTAGTTTTAGTAGAGAGCTTTTGTCAACAAGAAAGTTATTTGTCCCTAGGCAATCGATAACTAGACCAGTAATCACTATTGCAATTTTATTTGAGGGAGAGCCATAAGCTAACATACTTTCTCTACTTGGATCATATGCACTTATGATTGGAACTCTAGCAAGCATCCGCAATTACTAAAGATTCATTAAGGTAAAACCCAACCATAGCATTAAAGTATCAAGTCCCCTTTATCCCATACGCAAACAACCTACTTACTCGGGTCTGTGCTTCTATCACTCACGCCACCCTCCATAAGCAAATCATAAGCATATTGCAAACCCTACAGCGGGAATCCCTCACACTTGCACGACACGGAGAGCACCATAGGATAGCACCAACAATAAAACATACAACTCAAACCAATCACGATCATCAAATAGCCATTAGGACAAAACAGATCTACTCAAACATCATAGGATAGCCATACATCATTGGGAAATAATATATAGCACTGAGCACCATGTTTAAGTAGAGATTACAATGGGTAAGAGAGTGGTTACACCGCTGCATAGAGGGGGGAAGAGTTGGTGATGATGGCGGTGATGATGATGGCCCCGGCAACGCTCCGGCGCCACCGGAAGCAAGGGGGGAGGGCCCCCCTTCTTCTTCTTCTTCCTTGACCTCCTCCCTAGATGGGAGAAGGGTTTCCCGTCTGGTCCTTGGATCCCATGGTGTGGGAGAGCCCCTCCGAGATTGGATCTATCTCTCTGTTTCTTCATTCTGTTCTGGCTCTGTTTCACCGTTTCGTATATATATGGAGATCCGTAACTCCGATTGGCCTGAAACCTTCACCGTGATTTTTTTCCAAATATTAGCTTTCTTGCGGCAAAAGAAGAGCATCAACCGCCTTACGGTGGGCTCACGAGGGTAGGGGGCGCCCCCTAAGGGGGGGCACCCCCCTGCCTCGTGACCACCTCGGGCGCTGGTTCGCGTTGATTTTCCTTCCGAATTTTCCTTATTTTCCAAAAATAAGCTCCGTCCGTTTTTATCCCGTTTGGACTCCGTTTGATATGGATATTCTATGAAACCAAAAACATGCAATAGACAGGAACTGGCACTGGATCAATATGTTAGTCCCAAAAATAGTATAAAAAGTTGCCAAAAGTATATGAAAGTTGAATAATATTGGCATGGATCAATCAAAAATTATAGATACAACGGAGACGTATCAATTCCCCATGGCGCTCAAGGACGGGGCCCGCACATGGCTCTGGAACCTGGCTCCTGGCACAATCTCCTCTTGGGACGAGATGCGCACTCGCTTCATCACCAACTTCCAGGGCACTCGCGACCGGCCCCCGGCCGTGAGCGATCTGCGCCGCATCAAGTAGCAGCAAGGGTAAACCCTGCAGAAATAAATCCAGCGCTTCAACAACGCTAGCCTCATGATCCCCAAGTTGACTGAAGAAGCCATCATCTTGGCCTTCTCCGATGGCGTACGCGATGTCAAGATGAAGGAGGAGCTAGCAATCCATGAAGACATGTGCACATCCCTGGAGCTATTCAACTTGGCGACCAAGTGCGCTAGGGCTGAAGAAGGGTGTCTTTCCCTCCTCGAGTTCCCAGCTGCCAAACCAGAAGAAAAGAAGCCCAAGGCCAAGGACGTGATGCGCAAGGGGGCTGCCATGCTTGCAGCGGAGCTAGACACCAAGCGAGGCAGGGATCAGCCTGAGTCATCCAAAGGCAACCGGTACTGCGCGTACCATGACCTCCACACCCACAACACCAACAAATGTCAAGAGCTCAGGGCCGTGAGAGATGGACGTGTCAGCCGACGCCCCGAGCGCAACGACAGGGGCTATGGCTGAGGAGGAGGAAGAGGTGGCGGACGATGGGAAGACCGTGGCCCTCGCCAAGGGTGGCGTGACCGACCTCGCGAGGATCACTGGCAGGACCAGCCTCGCGAGGGAGGCTAGAGAGATCAGCCTCGTGAGGATCGCCCGCACGGCAACATAGGCCTTCCTCCTCTACCGCCACCGCCAAGGAGGAACGAAGACCAACATCAAGATGAGGGGGCTAGGGTCTTCCAGGAGCCACGCGCAATCGCTTGCATCTTGGGTGGCGCGCAGGCCCCAGCCTCACAGTGCATCTTCAAGCAGTTTGCTCGCGAGGTGAATGCAGTCCTCCCCAAGCTTGAGGCCACGCACCCTCTCAGGTGGTCCCTGTGCGCTATCACGTTTAGCTCAGCGGATCAGCTCAAGTGCGCGACAACGGCCGGTGTCCTCCCGATGCTTTGCTCCCCAGTCATCAGCAACGTGTAGGTCACCAGGACCCTCATTGACGGTGGAGCAGGACTCAACGTCCTGTCCATCGAGATGTTCGACAATCTCCAAGTGTGGTACGATCAGCTTTAGCCAACCAAGCCCTTCTCAGGAGTCGCTGATGGTTCCACTGTTCCGATAGGGCAGGTTCGCCTTCCAGTCACCTTCGGGCAGTGCAACAACTACCGCACCGAGCTCATCGACTTCGACGTAGCCCACATCCGTCTGCCATACAACGCAATCCTCAGGTACCCAGCCTTGGCCAAGTTCATGGCAGTGACTCACCATGGATACAATGTCCTCAAGATGCCAGGAAGCGGTGGAGTCATCACCGTACCCTGTGAAGAAAGGGACGCTGTGTGTTCGCTTGAGCGCGCATTCCATGCCGCAGCAATTGAAGATCCGGACCGCGGAAATGGAAGACTTCCCAAGGCGACCCCCAAGAAGAAGAAGGCTTCGCCTGGCCCAAGCCATCAGGAGGTAGGCGCCTCCGGAGGTGTTGGGTCAGGATCTGCGCCCAATCAGGGAGCGTCACCCTCTTTCGCATAGGAATGCGCGCCCGGCGCCCTCCTCAGGTAGGGCTCGGGGGCTCTTTCTTGGAGAGCCACCGACTTTGCCAAGGTCGCGAGGGAGGCACTCGGGCACCACTTGGAGGGGTGCTTCCAGGCATGTTTCCCTCAGGAAGGTACAAGGCAAGGAAGACCAAACCCTCGGGAGTTCATCGCAAGCAACACTTAGGAGCTACAGGAGTCGAGAGTCATGCGCGGCAGCCGCCGCTCGCCCGCCATGGCCCCACATCCAGGTGAGGATGGTGGGCTGCGCGTCTGTGTTGACGTGCCAGGGCTCAACCAAGCCGTGTCTCAGGAGCGCCTCTGGCCTTCACGCGTGGGGCGCTGCGAGGGTCGACCTCACAGCTACGTTCGCATGCCTTTCGGCCTGCCAAACACAGTCGCCACTCATCAGCGCTTGCTGAGGAGCATTCTGGAGGCTCAGGAGGTCAGGCATCATGCGGTCCTGGCATAGATGGAGATGGCTCTCGGAGACCCACCTGTGCGCCCGGAGCCTCCCGAGGTCCTTAGGCCTGGGGGCTCGTGAGGGTCGACGTCTTCATCGCGCGTCGCCTACTTCTTCAACATCACTCCATCTTCAACGGGACTAGGTGATATCTTTCTAAGTTCCGCTTTTAGCTGGGAGCACCCACAGGGCCGCATCATTCCCAGGTCGCGTGGGTCCGTCCCTGCAGCATGTATCCGTTTTGCTTATGCTCTTTACTTACCTTGTCGAGGGCGCCCCTCGGGCTGCATCATCCCCGAGCTGCTCGGGCCTGGCCCTGCAGCATTTGCTTTTCCTGCGTCTATTTAAAAT
The DNA here is from genome assembly GCF_018294505.1 of Triticum aestivum. NCBI lineage: Eukaryota > Viridiplantae > Streptophyta > Magnoliopsida > Poales > Poaceae > Triticum > Triticum aestivum. The sequence continues at coordinate 236,459,874 of NC_057797.1, read as the reverse complement.
GAATTTGCTCTTTCGCACTCAATTATCACCTATTGCTTATCGCGGACTTCTCCGCTTTCATGCAAAGCGCTTGCACATTAAAAGGGGGGTACCAGAGCATCGCAACTCATGGGCTCCTACTGGCTCTCCAGCCCTCACCCCTGGCCTTAACCCATGGCATCGCGACCTGTCATGCCAGCGGCGGCTGAGCTAGCTCGAGGGTCGGGACCTGAGGACGTAGAGCATTTGCATTCTAACCACCCTGCCGTGCCGGCCACGTGTAGACCTCTCCTAGCCCTACCGTGCCGGCCATGTGTCAGGGCGGGGCTGTACACGCCCCGGGGCCTCCTCCCGGAGGGGAGCCCCCTCCCATGTACCAGTGGAAGCATCATGCTCCGCGCTGGCTGACGACACTGCCGAGGAGCGGCTATGCCCGTACACATACGAAAGCACTATGCTCCGCGCTAGTGATAAACAACTGAGGGCGGCCCACGGCCGCACCAATCTGAGGGAGCCTAGAGCTCAGTGTTTGGCACCATCGCAATGCCTCCCCTCGGGAGCACCGCGCGAGGGGGCTGGACACGGGTGCTACGCCCGGGCCTCGCCCGAGCGCACGCCACCCAGCCAGGTCCCCCGGACCTGGTCGTCACGCGCCCCTCCCCGAGCGGAGGCAAGGTATGGAAACCCATTTGAACGTCAAGGGGGACTCCTGAGCATCGCGACTCAGGAGCCTAACTTGCCGCATGGCCCCTCACTCCTTAGTCCCGTCTTGGTTTCTGGTCGGGGCTAACGGTGGGTGAGGTACGTGCGGGGCCGGGCCCTGGCGACGCAGAACGATCAATCCACCCCTCGTTCCCCCCTTTCTTACTTGTTACTTGTGCATCAAGGGGGACCCCTGAGCATCGCGACTCAGGAGCCTAACTTGCCACGTAGCCCCTCGCTCCTTAGTCCCGTCCTGGTTTTTGGTCTGGGCTAACGCTGGGTGAGGTATGCGCGGGGCTGGGCCCTGCCGACGTAGAGCTCAATAAAGTGGGGGAGAAAAATGCAAATTCCAGGAAATTCAAAGCAAATATTACAAGCCATAGATTGTTTCACGACGTCAAACACAAGTCTAAACGCCTCCGCGAGGCATGGTGCATGTTGCAGGAATAAAAACAGGACAGAAGCCGCAAAGGGATCACTCTCTAGTGGCGTCGCTTCCTGGGGCCACGGAGATGGCAGCACCGCGCCCGGGCAAGATGCTAAAGGCGTGGAACCTTCCCAGCAAAGCTTCGGCTCGGCCTTCCATGGACTCAGCGGCAGCGGTGGCAAGGTCACCGCTCACGAGCTCCAGCAGGCTATCGAGGTCGACGTTGGGGTCGAGCAGGTAGACGTGGCTGAGGACACGCGTCAGCGCCGCCGAAGACAGGGCGCACGCCTCGGCCTCTGCCGTGGGGCCAAGGCCGTCTACGACATCTTCAAGCACACGGAACAGGAAGGGAAGCAGCTTGGCGGGGCCGTCCTCCGCGCCGTCCAGCGGCTCCTCCAAGTCGCTCTCGTAAAGCGTCTTCAACACGACATGAGCCATCTTCTCCATCTTTGCGAAGGCCACCCGATCCTCCACCAGGACCTTCGCCTTGGTGTCCAGCTTGGCCCTCTCCGCCTGCAGCGACCGTTCCAGTGTCTCCAGTTCACCATGGCGGTCATCGAGCTTGGCGTCCCGGTCCTTGACGGCAGCCTCCCTAACCTTCATCTCCTACTCTTTCTCCTGGAGGCCGTGGACCTCCTTGGCGAGCTCGTCGTGCACGCCTTGCAGCTCGACCTCCAGCTCCTTGCAGCGAGCCTTGGTAGCCACAGTGTCGCCCAGGGCAGCATCGCGGGCAGCCTTGGCTTGGTTGGCGGCCTGCTTCTCCCTATTAGAGGCCGCCACGGCCTGGCTCCGCGCTGCTTGGATAGAGGCAGCAGAACGGGCCCAGCTAGAAGCTAGCTCCAGGCGCCCGGCTGCTAGGCGAGGGTCCGCACTCAGAAGATCCTCCTGCAGCTGGCTCAGTTCACTGGTGACCTGGTCCAGGACGGCGGCAGAGGAAGCAGAAGAAGCAGGAACTGGCGGAGCGGGCGAAGAAGGCGGCGGCGTGATCACGGCTTGGCAGGGAGGAACCCCCTGGGCATTGGCTGCCCCGGCTGCAGCATCAAGCGCAGTCGACTCCGGGGTCAGCGGGGCCACGGGGACTGACTCCTCGCCAAGGCATCCCAGTCGGCCTCGCGAGGACAATCGAACCAGGGAGGCGCGAGCCGTGCCATCTTCCTCCCCAACAGACGAAGGCACCGCCCCGGCAGATGGACTCGCACCAAGCGGAGCCGCAGAAGGCCCTCTCAACCTCTTCACTGCAGGCGCCGGCCTGACAAGAGAATATGGACGTCAAGCCTCGGCGGTAGAAACCAAGCAAAGCGGGAATCAAGTACTTACTGGTCATCACTCGCGGACCCAAGCAACTTCCGGCCGAACTTGAAGCCCGAGAGCCTGCAACTTGGATCAGCCTCGGGAGGCCCGGAAGTAGAAGCCACATCGGGCGGGCTGGGGCTGGCTTCACACCGCCCAGGGATCGGAGCGGGCCCTGGGGGAACCAGCCCCGACCTGCCCTTCCTTGTGACCAAGGGAGAGTCCTCCCGTCCTCGCCCGGCGCCGGCATCGTCGTAATCCGGCATGGAGCGGAGGGCCCGAGACCTGAGCCGAGGGAAGGACTCCCCCGACTCTTCGCCACTCGCCTCGAAGACGGACTCTTCTTCCTCCGCCTCTTCTTCCTCCTCACTCTCGGTGGAGCTGCCGGAGGACACGTCCATCATCGCCAGCGCCGCAAGATCCTTGGGAGCTACCGCGGGAACCAGCCCCTCACCGTTGAAGGTGGGCATGGCATTCACCACCTGCTCCCAGTCGTCGCGAAGGAACAGGGGGATGGGGGCACCCACCGGCTTTACCACGTCTCCCCCAACCAAGGAATGGAGGGCCGCGACCAGATTCTCGTCGGTCAGGGCCTCCGAGCTCAGGAGCAAGGCGGCGTCCGATTCCCCAAGCCTCCACAATGGGCGCGAGTGCTCCTGGAGTGGAGCCACCCGGTGCTCCAAGAACTCCCTCAGGAGTGTGGCTCCGGTCAGCTTCGCCGCCCCCAAGTTGCTTGGTCTCAGGTCCGCGTACATCCTCTTCAGCACCGCCCTCGCACGGGGGTCGACAAGCTCTGCTCGGGACCACGCATCGACGGCCTTGGGCTGCCCCGTTGGCAGCACCAGGCGGGGGTGGAGACGCCCGACATCCACCATGACCCACTTGCTCTAGAAGCCTTCGATCCTCTTCCCAGGCTTTGAGATGTCATTGGAATTGGAGTACGCGATGAAGCTCGCACATGCGGAGACATGGACACCAGAAACCCGATGGGAAAAGTAGTGGTGCAGCAAGGCCACCGAGGGCTTTACCCCGACATGAGCCTCACAGTAGTAGGCAAAGATCGCCAGGAGAAGAACAGAGTTGGGGTGGAGGTGCAGAGCCTGCAAGTTATACTGGCGGAGAACATCAAAGAAGAACTAAGAGAAAGGAGGCACCAGACCGGCGACAATGGCGCTCACAAAGAGCAGATAGAAGGTGCTCCCCTTGGCTTCAGGCTGGTCGGAGCAGGCCTTGAGCGCAGTCGCCCCCTTGCTTCCCTGCGCCACCATCATCAGGCGCGTAAGGGTAAGGTTCTTCTCCAACAGGTTCGGGGAATCCAGGGCCGGCGAGTACTAGGCCTCGGTCGAGGACTTGCGAGGCGCCATGGCGTGCCGGATGAGAAGGATTGAGACATATCTGGAGGATTTCGGAAGCAAGGAGGAGGAGAGCGAGAAAGGGGATCTGGAGCGAGGCGAAGGAGAACAAAGCAAGTAAGTCTGGCCCGTGCACCTCTTTTGTCAGATGGACAGTTGCCAGGGCGTCGTGGGGAAGCGCAGTCGCCCACGTCCAATCAATCGCCACGCGACGCCCAAGGCCGCAAGCTGTTAGGGCCCGTGGCGCTTCGTGCTTGCCCCTTCGCTTTCCTGCTAGGCCAAGCCCGGGCGCACCTTGGGCCCGGGGGCTACTGTCGGCGTTCTAGGAACGGGGGTCCCCAGACTTACCTGCCTGCCGCCTGCAGCTTAGCTCAAGTGGGGGCCCAGCGCGGCCATCTTCACCAGCTCAAGCTCAATACCCTCGCGAGGGGCCAAGCCTCGCGGGGTGGACGACAGGAAGCTTCCTCGAAGGCAGCCTCATCAGGCAGGCTCGCGAGGAGGTGGAGAGATCAAGGCAGGGGTACCTCGCGAGGAACCCGTGACGCAAGCCATGACGATCGAGACGAGGCGGGAGCCAGGCGGGAGCCGACCTGCGCAGTGTCCTTGTTTCCCCTTTGGTGCAAAGCGGGCAAGCACAGGCCGAGGCATCGGGTAAAGGTTACCATTCCGGTGCAACAAGACCAAAACCAGCAGAGCGGCAGGACGGAGGTCACCGTGGAGCCCAAGACGGTGTCATCACCAGTACTTTTGGCAGCCGAAGACCACCTTTGGTCAGGATAACTTGTACTACCTGTTCCCCTTCAAAATGGCCAATTGTTGGCGCCCTTCCCGCTCATTATTTGGGGAGAGGCCCAGGGCCACTATAAATAGAGCTAGCCACCACAGAGTAGAGGAGCCATCTAAGGAGAAGACATCTAGAAATCTGGTAGAACCCTAGCAGAGAGAGAGGGAGAGGCGACTGAACTCACCCTAGCAGTTCATCGCCCCAGCTCAAGAACACCTCTCGCGAGGCTGTTCTTCCTTTGTACTGATCCTCATCAGCCCCTGAGGCAATCCACCACACCACACACTGTAGTAGGGTATTACACCACAACGGTGGCCCGAACCAGTATAAACCTTGTGTCCCTTGTGTTGTTCATTGTTTCCAGCTCAAATCACGCGAGGGGATCGGGCGTAGATCCGTAGGGGAGAGATCTTCGCACACACCCAAGTGTTCGAACCTCAAGGGTTTACCGGAACCTGAAATCCGACAACATCACCTTATCATCCTCAGTCTAGTGGTCAAGTTGAACTTAGCAATACAGAAATAAAATTAATTTTGCAAAAGTCTGTCAATAGGTCCAGGAAGAATTGGTCCTACAAATTAGGTGATGCACTTTGTGCTTATAGAACAACATATAAAAATCCTATGGGTATGTCTCCTTAGAAAATGGTTTATGGAAAAGCTTGTCATTTTCCTCTTGAGTTAGAACATAAAGCATATTGGGACATCAAAGAACTCAATTATTATTTCAAACTTGCCGGCGAAAAGAGGTTGTTTGATATTATCTCATTAGATGAATGGAGAACCCAAGCTTATCAAAATGCAAAATTATTCAAACAAAAAGCTAAAAGATGGCATGACAAAATAATCCAAAAGCGTGAGTTTAAAGTCGGAGAATATGTTCTTTTGTACAACTCTCATTTTAGATTCTTTGCAGGAAAACTCCTCTCAAAACGGGAAGGCCGCTATGTCATCGAGAAGGTTTTCCGGTCTGGAGCCATCAAAATAAATAATGCCGAAGGTACTAACCCGAAGGTTGTCAATGGGCAATGAATAAAACATTATATCTCATGTACGCCCATTAATGTTGAAAGTAATATTATCCAAACTTCGACACCGGAAGGAAACATAAGAGTCCTTCCGAAACACTCCAGAATCGTGAAAATAAGGAGGTACGTGATACGGTAAGTAAAATGACTCCAATGAATTTGCAAAAAAAAATTTGTTAGTTTTGGAATAATGTCAGGACCCCGACTCAATGCCACATCGATCTAGCATGTAACACCTCATATCACTTTGCGGCCTCACGCACGGTATTCCCACGGGTGTCGCCTTACCTTTGCCCGGGACCGTTTGCGCCTTTTGGCACACGTATATGACAGTGTCGCTAGCATCCATATGATAAGGAGCCCGGGCTGACATGGCTAGTCGTAAACCCAAAGCGGCACAGACTTACAGGGATAGGCATCCATGACCCAGCATCGAACGTGTCGGTCATCAGCGAGTGAATCCAGGCTGTAGCACTGGGCTAGCAGGACTCCGGTGAACCGGGCTGTAGCGGGCTAACAGGACTCCGGTATTCACCGCGTGACATTTCCCCGAAGGGACAGACACAGGAACGAAGAAGGACACATGCCGGCCAGCCTAAGTGTTCCGGAGCAGTAGCAAGCTACCATGGCTCGGTGGAAACACTAGGAGACATTTCCCCATAAGAGAGGCTACTAAAGATAAACAACTAGATGGTCAGATCCCACACATACCAAGCATTTCAATAACATACACACAATATGCTCGATATGTGCAAATACAACATGGCATCACAACATGACTCTATGACTCAAGTAATCTATTCAATAGGCTCCGAGGAGCGAGATATTACAAACATGGGTCTCATGACCCAACATTCAGAGCATACAAATCAAGCACAAGCAGAAGCTATCATGTCTGAGTACAGACATCTACAAATGAAAAAGGCTGAGAAGCCTGACTATCTACCAAATCCTGCCGAGGCACAAGATCGTAGCTGAGGTAACAAGCTAAACGTCGAAGACCACGCGGAAATACTAGTGAGACTGAAGTCTCTCTGCAAAAGCATAAAATAGGCAAACGTGAGTACAAATGTACCCAGCAAGACTTACATCAGAACTATCTACATATGCATCATTATCAACAAAGGGATGGTGGGGTTTAACTGCAGCAAGCCAGCGTTGACTCGGTGGCTATCCTGAACTACGACTGCGAGTAACTTTTTTGAGGTGGCGCACACGAGTCCACATATTCACCATATCAATACACCACTATGGATCCGCTCCCGTCTCCCTACGAGAACGCCATCCATAGCACTCACGCTTATCTTGCGTATTTTAGAGTATCCACTTTCACTTGTCTATGAACTGATATAAGCAACCCAGAAGTCCTTTTCCGCGGACACGGCTATTCGAATAGATTAGGTTAACCCTGCAGGGGTGTACTTCTTCACACACGCTCTCACCACTTACCGCCATTTACACGACATGTACTCGGCAACCTTCAAGCGGAAGCCCAACGTGGGTGTTGGCCACGACCTACCTAATCACCTAAGTCTCTAGTCCTGGTTTATCGCCTATTCGGGTTCCATCCATGAGGAGATCCGGCCGGAGTTTCGCTCACAGCCCCAAACGATGTGAACAGGGTTCCCGAGACACCAAACGGGCGCCCGGTACACCGTGCCACGTGCCTACCGCATCACAGCCCACCCCTACGGTCAGCACTGCCCACGGCCTCCAGCATACTACAAACACCAGAAACTACTTGCAACTCCTGGACAGAGGACAAGGGTGATCAAGAAGCCGAGAGGGTCCATTGGTTTCGGGCCCAATGCGCGGTAGTAGCTGAATCATGGATCACAAACACAGAACTCAGTTCCTGAGGACGTCTGCAATGAGACAACCCACCATGTACTCCTACATGGCCTCTCACCGCTACCTTTACCAAATCGCGTTCACACACTTAGCTCACACATAGTAGGACAGGTTCACACGCCTCTGATTCATCCCCGATGAATCAGACCTGACTCAACTCTAAGCAATAGCAGGCATGACAAACAAACATGAATGAGTAGGCACATCAGGGCTCAAACAACTCCTACTCATGCTAGTGGGTTTCATCTATTTACTGTGGCAATGACAGGTCATGCAAAGGACAAAGGGGTTCAGCTACCGCAGCAAGTAACAGATGAATCGGTGTTGTCCTAATGCAGTAAAAGAGAGCAGGAGCGAGAGAGTAGGATTGTATCGGAATGAACAAGGGGGTTTTGCTTGCCTGGCACTTTTGAAGATAACATTGAGTCTTCATCAGTGTCAACGATCACATCATCGGTATCACGTCTATCGAGAGGGGACAAATACCGGCAACACAGAAGGGAACACAATCAATGCAATGCACAATATGATGCATGATCATGACATGGCAAAATGAATGTGTTTTGAGCCAATGCAACTAGCAACAGATTAAATGAAGTTGGTTTGAATACAAGATTCAAATTCAAACTCCATATGTGATTATTTAAATGTCATTCACTTCATTTGCTCTAAACAGTAGTGATAAGTTGTTCTAACATGCATGAAAATGGTACAGATGGATTCCTTGAATTTTTCTGATAATTTTTCATATATAAATTATTTAATTTGGAGTTACGGTTAATTTTCTATGAATTTTGGAAGTTTTAGGCATTTTCTGGAATTTCCTATATAAAAATAAATCCAGAAAAGAATTTACTGCGTCAGCACTACGTCAGCATGACGTAAGCGAGTCAACGGGCAGCCCAGGTCAAACTGACCAGTGGGTCCTCCGTGTCAGTGACTAACCTAACTAACTGGGTTAGTTAGCGTTTTAACTTAAACTAACCTAGATTAATTAGGCGGGCTGGTCCCGCATGTCAGTGACACAGGGGGAGGTCAAACCCCGGTCAAATGGCCCAAACAGGCCGGCGGCTCAACGCCGGCGGCAACAGGCACGGCGGAGGGCTTCGGGATCGCTCCTCCGGCCACCAAAAGCGTGGCGGCGGGCATCTACGCGTTGCCCGTGCTCGTCCGCATCGAGCAGTGCAAGCAGCAGTGGCTATGGCGGCCCGTAGCGACGGCAATGGCAACAAGTGTGGTGGCCGGAGCTCGGTGGTGCACGGGCGCAGGGCTATGGCTCGCCCTCGAGGGAACCAGGTAGCTAGGCCGCATCTAGGGGGGCCCAGGGAGCACGGTGGATAGCACAGCTGGGCGTGGTAAGCTCAGCGGTGAGCAGGAGGTCGGCCATGGCGGACGGTGGCCTCGGGAGCTCGTGGGGCGGTGGCTAGAGGAAGCTAGCGAGAGGGGGAGGTGAGGGGAAAAACTCAGGGGCTCACGGTGATGTCGTAGGGAGGCTCAGCGCGCTCGGGGACGGCTCAGAGGCGACGGAACGGCGATGACGATCTCCGGTGTCCCGAGGTTGAAGACGGGTCGATGGCGACGAAGCAGAGCCCTCCGGGTTGTTTCCTTCGGCGTGGGGATGGGGTGCTCGATTTCGGAGCTGCTGGGCATGGTCATGGGACGAGGGGACGGCGGTGGTCGCGGCAGCGGCAAGCGGCGGCGACGGCTGCGCTCGGGCATAACGGGAGAGGACGAGGGAGAGAGCCAGGGGGAGAATGGGGTGTCGGAGGGGTCGGGGCAGTGCCGAGGAGTGGCTTCGAGGCGTCGCCACGCTGTCCAGGCGAGGCAGGCGGCCAGGGAGCTGCGTGGCGAGCTCGGCGTGCGCGGGCGCGCTCCTCTCTGCCTGCCTGGCGAGAGGAAGCAGGTGGCTGGCACGGGCCAGCACAGTGCTGGGCCGGCCAGTGGGCTGCCAGGTGGGCTGCGCCAGGTAAGTGGCCAGGTAGTTTGCTCTTTTTTTATTTTTTTTTGTTCTGTTTGTTTTATTTAATTTATTTTGCCACTGTTTTGAATTAAAATAATAATTCAAACAATGCCAAAGCTCCTCTGAATATTTTATACTGCTAGATGGACTTTACCAAAAGCTTATAAAATATTTCAGGGGGTATTTGAAATTATATTCTATTTATATGAATATAATTCAAATTCAAATAGCTAATGATTTAAATCCAAAGTCCCAAAAATAATCCCTTAAAAATGTTCAATTTTTTGTTGGGACCAGAATCCTTACCAAAAATTATCAAACATTTAAAAAGAGCATTTTGAAGCAATGAATGAGATTTCTAGGGTTTTTGCCCCTCTTTTATTTAAGTTTTTTGAGGCTTCCAATATTCCTCAATTCAAGTTTCAAAAATATAGACATGATGCACACATGAAGCTAGGCGAGAGCAATGCTAGAAGCTAGGGATGTGACAACTCACCCCCACTAAACAAGAATCTCGTCTCGAGATTCAAGCGTAGGGTAGGATGAAGGGGAAACGCAAACTAGTACAATCTTCACGATCCAGGGTGCACTTCAGTTGAACGTTGATTCATTCACCATCATTGTCTTGATGTCTTGTTTTGAGAAATCCTGCCAACATGACATGGAGGGAAGAAGGAGACTCTAGAAGGGTCGATCTTCTTGAAGATCGAACAACTCACGGAATGAGACATAGGACCATCTCTCGGGTTGAGACACGAGATACACATCAAGAGCGGTGGAAAGAAACGGATGACGAAGGTTCACTAGGTGGACAACAATTCCACACTTAAGAAGGTGGTAATCGGTTGTCAACGTAGCGAGGAGTTGAGTTGCCATGATACCACAACGAGACACCTTCGGAACCGTGACTCGTAGATATCTCCCCTTAAGTGGCAAAAGAATTACCTTTGATTCAGAGATCATTGAAACTCTTTATACCAGCTTAAGGCAAATCATAATCGATCATTTAGAGGGGTTCGGTAGAATGGCATACTCAAACTTGGATGATGTGGATTACCTTGTTGAAGACAACGTAATGGATGAATTTTGCTTATCACCGGAAATGGAAGAGACCCATGGTAGAATGGCACATTGGCGGTGCAAGCTGGGAACAAAATGCAAATGCTGGGAATGATTCTAGTAACTGGGGAAGAACCCAACAATAGAGAGTGAATTCACTGTTGGAGTGGTTATAGCATAACCGAGGAAATATGGGGCAATCCCAGCTAGTGCCGATGATAAGACGTAGCGCTTGTGCGTGCTCTCAAGAACTTGAGCATTTCCACAATCATCAAGGTTTTATCAACAACCGCGTCAAGGGTGCTGACAACACAACATACTACCATGATGAATAGCGATGGACGATGCAGATGCGAAGGAGGATAACACTTTCTCAGATTTCACCTTAGCGAGGCCAAGCAAATAAAATCTGGATGATCGACCGAGAGACATTTAGCACTCCGCTTCTAATGTTCTCCTTGATGTGCTAGTATAACCCATTCATAGATATGGTTTGATATCTAAAACATCAAGTAAAAGGTCGGACTTCGGGAACACAAAAATCCATAGGGGCAACTAGGGAGTAAATCCTACGAAATCCCTAGGGGGGGGGGGGTGGCCAACTTCCTCAAACAAGATACTATAATAATAGGTCTACCGGATGGGTGTGTTGGCCACGACATCCACCTTACCGGTTATCGAGAGACCAATATTATAGTTCTTAGGGAAATGTTCCAACCATCATATCTGCCTGAGATTCAGCTCTGGTTGGTGTTAGGATATTCCAGGCTCATCGAGTCTTAGGAAGAAAAATGAAAGTTTGCAACACAAATCGACGAGATGACGTTGCGGGATTCTCGGGAGATGAACTACGATAGCAAGCTCCAAAACATGAGCTGGTTCTGCTACAAACATGTGAACACGTTGTCCCAGACAAGCATGACCACGTGGTAGTCTTATAATAAAACACTACCGAGTTCAGGAGGGGAACCATCATCGAGGATATCGAAGTCCTTGCCTAAGGTATACTCTTAAGAAGGAACTTCTTCTCCTTGAACAATTCAATCAGTGGCTTGGTGTGCTAGGGACACATATAGATTGAAGGTTGCAAGTCTTCAAACCACAGAATTCTTCGCACGTGTGCATGACTGATTTGGAATGATTCCAAGAAAACAACATTGACTTTCTCGAATCCACGGCGGCAACTTGCATCAGATGCACATGAATTAAAGGAAGTCACTACCTTCATCCAAACATATGCTTCATGAGCTAGCATGAACAAATGCTTTCAAAAGTTTCCAACACTAGCTTAATGTTCAACAAAATTATGGAGGAGATAAGGATGTTGTCAATGGGCTCAACAACAATTCATCTAGGTTTCCTTTTAAAAGGAATTCCATAGTTAAGTGAACACGGTGATAGCATTGGTCAGACCAAAGATATAATGGTGTATGCTCGAGGGATCAACCACGAGTAAGACAACATTACGAATATCGTTGGTTCTGATTTGATTTGACGATAGCCCACACTCAAATCAAAGGATTGATAAGACAATAGATCCAGCAACTGATCACAGGGACCAATCGTTGAAGATATCATCTTTCTTCAACACACACTACACAAGAATATCCCTTTGGAATGAACTAAGTCAGGCAAGCTTTTATCTTCCAACTCTCCAAGTTGTGGTCTAACTTAACCAACTAGCTCAGGGATATCCAACACAGATTCTTGGAGAAGGATGGTTCACAAAAAAAAACCAACTTGATCATGAGCTCAACATAGCGGTCAGGTGACAACCTGGTAATACTTCTGAGAAGATATTCAGAAAATCACGAGCCACCGGTATGTTACTAAGCTCGAGAACAATCTTGCTTTTCAGGGCAAGACGATATGATCAATAGAGCAAGAATTTGAAATAATCCTAACTCATCGATCGAGGAGTGAACCAGGAGAATGGACTAGGTAGCACGATCAATCTTAGAATGATGATTCAATAACCAACATACTAAGAATAAAATTATTGTCCTTTAACTACCCAGCAACGAGGTTGCTAGGCGTATTGATTTCACACATCACAATTCATTTGTCGGTATTCCGGTTGCATCAACACGAAGACCGAGGAATGACTAATGACGGCGAGGAGTATCACTACGTCAAAATTCATGAGAGTTGGTGCAATCCTCATGAAAATCCTGACATAAAGGGGGTAATACCTCAAGGTAGAACAGAACCAAAAGCTGGATTGGCATTTGATCTGCGGAATACAACTACTTTGACCCAATCCTAGATATGGATGAGGTACTGGAGTTTGTTTCTCCTAGTCATTCTGCGATAGAATGGCTTGACGGACCACAAGAGTAATAGGCATCGATAAACGAACGCACGCATACTCTTGACTATCAATTGATAGACGAGGGTCAGAATGCAACTAAAGGGAATAACTCAAAGGAACATATAATTTTCTGAGTTGTGGATGCATGGATTAGCATGTCGAACGAAGTTCAACATATTTCTTCCGGATAACCCATGCAGAAAGGTAGAACTGGCAGAGTCACGATTTATGAATGGAGATCTCCTCAAGAGTACTCTAATTGTGATCTTTTAACCCAGAAGAACTCCTGCCAAGAGTGGTTCATGGTAATTGGAAGAAGGAAATACCACGGACCTCGAGGACTATCACAAGGTTACTAATATCCTAAAGGAGCTAGCAATTACTAACAACATGAAGTAGGTAGAGTGAATCTCGGGTTCAAGAACCCAGGAGCAGAATACCTGCTACTAAGTAGCATCACGGGATGCTTTCGAGAATGATGGCCAGAATCATCACACTGGGAACACAAATCCTGGCTAATTACTAGATGATCCCCTAAGACACCTAGGGTCACAATAATATCTCCAACATATATGTCAAGGTAACGAAGTACCTCAACTCACTGATTAGTGTGGTTAATCTGGCCCATGGGAACATTGAAACGGGAAGAAAGGATTTGCAATTGCATCAGACTACTTAGAAACCTGGGATGACTCGGACAGCATAACGGCTGTAAATGCTCAGAAAAGATTTGAGACATTCACAAAAATGGTGGCATAACCACTCAGAAGCACAATATCAAGGTTTCGAGATCAACAGTTAACATACAGAAATAGTAGGAACTGAACTGAGGCTTAATCCAACAACCTATAAGTCTACGGATTAGTAACACGTGATCCTAATAGAAAGAAGAGATAGCCTAGTTCTTAATCCCCGTAGAAGAGAAGATGATGACTCAGATCAGAAGGGCATAAGGTATAAGGAATAAAAAGAGCCTTACGTTCCATCCCACAATCAATTCCCTTATATAACTAAAGAATTTCTAAACTCAACTTCGACCAGTTTGGCTTGGTAATCCTACAGGCAGTCAAGCTCTGATACCAACGCTGTCAGGACCCCGACTCAATGCCACATTGATCTAGCATGTAACACCTCATATCACTTTGCGGCCTCACGCACGGTATTCCCACGGGTGTCGCCTTACCTTTGCCCGGGACCGTTTGCGCCTTTTGGCACACGTATATGACAGTGTCGCTAGCATCCATATGATAAGGAGCCCGGGCTGACATGGCTAGTCGTAAACCCAAAGCGGCACAGACTTACAGGGACAGGCATCCATGACCCAGCATCGAACGTGTCGGTCATCAGCGAGTGAATCCAGGCTGTAGCACTGGGCTAGTAGGACTCCGGTGAACCGGGCTGTAGCGGGCTAACAGGACTCCGGTATTCACCGCGTGACATTTCCCCGAAGGGACAGACACAGGAACGAAGAAGGACACATGCCGGCCAGCCTAAGTGTTCCGGAGCAGTAGCAAGCTACCATGGCTCGGTGGAAACACTAGGAGACATTTCCCCATAAGAGAGGCTACTAAAGATAAACAACTAGATGGTCAGATCCCACACATACCAAGCATTTCAATAACATACACACAATATGCTCGATATGTGCAAATACAACATGGCATCACAACATGACTCTATGACTCAAGTAATCTATTCAATAGGCTCCGAGGAGCGAGATATTACAAACATGGGTCTCATGACCCAACATTCAGAGCATACAAATCAAGCACAAGCGGAAGCTATCATGTCTGAGTACAGACATCTATAAATGAAAAAGGCTGAGAAGCCTGACTATCTACCAAATCCTGCCGAGGCACAAGATCGTAGCTGAGGTAACAAGCTAAACGTCGAAGACCACGCGGAAATACTAGTGAGACTGAAGTCTCTCTGCAAAAACATAAAATAGGAAAACGTGAGTACAAATGTACCCAGCAAGACTTACATCAGAACTATCTACATATGCATCATTATCAACAAAGGGATGGTGGGGTTTAACTGCAGCAAGCCAGCTTTGACTCGGTGGCTATCCTGAACTACGACTGCGAGTAACTTTTTTGAGGTGGCGCACACGAGTCCACATATTCACCATATCAATACACCACTATGGATCCGCTCCCGTCTCCCTACGAGAACGCCATCCATAGCACTCACGCTTATCTTGCGTATTTTAGAGTATCCACTTTCACTTGTCTATGAACTGATATAAGCAACCCAGAAGTCCTTTTCCGCGGACACGGCTATTCGAATAGATTAGGTTAACCCTGCAGGGGTGTACTTCTTCACACACGCTCTCACCACTTACCGCCGTTTACACGACATGTACTCGGCAACCTTCAAGCGGAAGCCCAACGTGGGTGTCGGCCACGACCTACCTAATCACCTAAGTCTCTAGTCCAGGTTTATCGCCTATTCGGGTTCCATCCATGAGGAGATCCGGCCGGAGTTTCGCTCACAGCCCCAAATGATGTGAACAGGGTTCCCGAGACACCAAACGGGCGCCCGGTACACCGTGCCACGTGCCTACCGCATCACAGCCCACCCCTACGGTCAGCGCTGCCCATGGCCTCCAGCATACTACAAACACCAGAAACTACTTGCAACTCCTGGACAGAGGACAAGGGTGATCAAGAAGCCGAGAGGGTCCATTGGTTTCGGGCCCAATGCGTGGTAGTAGCTGAATCATGGATCACAAACACAGAACTCAGTTCCTGAGGACGGCTGCAATGAGACAACCCACCATGTATGTCAGGCCCCCGACTCGATGTCACATCGATCTAGCTGGTAACACCTCATATCACTTTGCGGCCTTACGCACGGTATCCCCACGGGTGTCGTCTTACCTTTTCCCGGGACCGTTTGCGCCTTTTGGCTCACGTATATGATAGTGTCGCTAGCATCCATATGATAAAGAGCCCGGGCTGACATGACTAGTCGTAAACCCAAAGTGGCACAGACTTACAGGGACAGGCATCCATGACCCAGCTTCGAACGTGTCGGTCATCAGCAAGTGGGTCCGGGCTGTAGCACTGGGCTAGCAGGACTCCGGTAAACCGGGCTGTAGCGGGCTAACAGGACTCCGGTACTCAAAGCGTGACATTTCCCCGAAGGGACAGACACAGGAACGAAGAAGGACACATGCCGGCCAACCTAAGTGTTCCAGAGCAGTAGCAAGCTACCATGGCTCAGCGGTAACACTAGGAGACATTTCCCGGTAAGAGAGGCTACTAAAGATAAACAACTAGATAGTCAGATCCCACACATACCAAGCATTTCAATCATACACACAATATGCTCGATATGTGCAAATACAACGAAGCATCACAACATGACTCTATGACACAAGTACTTTATTTAAGGCTCAGGGAGCCATACATATCATACACACAGGTACGGGTCTCACGACCCAACATACAAGTCATACAGTCATACAAGCCAACAGCGGAAGTAACTTGTCTGAGTACAGACAACTAGTAAAATATAAGAGGCTTGAAAAGCCTAGCTATACTACGTGGTCCATCACAAGCTCAGGGTCACCACCTGGGTCTTTAGCCTACTCGTTGATGTCAACGTCTACATAGAACCCATCAGAAGGGGTTGCAGCGTCTTCTGTAAAAAATGTAGATTATAGCAACATGAGTACAAAGGTACTCAGCAAGACTTACATCAGATCCTACATACATGCAGAGTATCAAGAAGGGTTGGTGGAGTTATTGCAGCAAGCTAGCTTTGACTCTTGGCTAGACTATCCTACGATACTCCAACTTGAAATGTTTTGCGCACACGAGTCCACTACTCACCACTTCAATACACTACCGAGGATCCACCTCCGTCTTCCTACGGAAGAGCCATCCTCGGCACTCACACTTATCTTGAGGCTTTTAGTAGTTTCCATTTACTTGTCTATGAACTGTATAGGCAACCAAGTAGTCCTTTACCGCGGACGCGGCTATTCGAATAGATCATGTTAACCCTGCAGGGGTGTACTCCTTCATACACGCTCTCACCACTTATCGTCGTTTACACGACATGTACTCGGCAACCTTCAAGCGGAAGCCCAACGTGGGTGTCGGCCACGACCTACCTAATAACCTAAGCCTCCAGTCCAGGTTTATCGCCTATTCAGGTTCCATCCGTAGGGAGTCCGGCCGAGGTTTCCCATACGGCCCTGAACAGGGTTCCCGGGATACCTAACGGGTATTCGGTACACCGTGCCACGTACCTACCGCATCACAGCCCACCCCTACGGTCAGCGCTGTCCACGGCCTCCAGTAGGCTACAAACACCAGAAACTACTTGCAACTCCTGGACGGAGAACTAGGGTGAATAAGAAGTCGAGAGGGTCCATTGGTTTCGGGCCCAATGCATGGTAGTAGCTGATTCTTAAATCACACATACAGATCTCAGTGCTTAAGGTCGGCTTCAATGAAACAACCCACCATGTACTCCTACATGGCCTCTCATCGATACCTTTACCAAATCGTGTTCACCACACCACTCTCATTACCGACATAATCATTTCACTCTAGCCCATCACCCAGATGAACCAGACCTGACACAACTCTAAGCATAGCAGGCATAGAAAGGTAGGAACAACACATACATATGGCTCAATCAACTCCTACACATGCTAGTGGGTTTCATCTAGTTACTGTGGCAATGACAGGTCATGCAGAGGAAATGGGTTCAACTACCGTAGCACACAGCAGTTTGAATCGCGTTGTCTTAATGCAGTAAAAGAGAGCAGGAGCGAGAACATGGGATTGTATCGATATGATCAAATGGTTGGTTGCTTGCCTGATGGTTCGTTGCACGGATACGATTCCTCGTTAGGGTAATCACGGTACTCCTCGGGGACAGATCCTGTCGCAAAGGATAACGATACACAGGCATCACCAAACAATGTGCAACAATATGATGCATGCATGAAACATGGCAATATGGGTGTGTTGGGCTAATGCAACTAAAACCAGAAGTGTTTGAGCAAATTTGAATCAAAGATTCAAATTCCAAATTCAAATATGGCCTTTTAAAGTGCCTTTTCTTGTTCTGATTAAAACATCAGCTTAACTTGTTTGATCATGCATGAAAATGGTACAGATGGATAGATTGGATTTTTCTGATCATTTTTCATATATTATTTGTCCAGTTTGGAGTTACAGAATAAAAGTTATGAATTTTTGAAGTTTAAATAATATTCTGGAATTTCCTGATTTAATTTAAATCCAGAAATTCAATTACTGCGTCAGCCTGACGTCACCGTGACATCAGCAGGTCAACAGAGCTGGCTCGGGTCAAACCTAACGTGTGGGGTCCACACGTCAGTGTCACAGGGGCTAATCCCGCGTTGACCCCGGGCTGGTTAGCTTTGACTAACCCCTGGGGCCCACTTGTCAGCGTCTGTAGGTGGTGGGTTAGTGGTTAATCAACTAGGCCACGTCAGCTCGCCGGAGTTCTGGCCGGCGGCGACCAACAGTGCGACGGCGATAGTGGTTTTGGTCGTTTCAGCCACCAAATGGAACGTGGCGACCACCGGAGTGAAGCTGAGGACGACCCACGGCTCTTGGCGGAGTCCGTTGGGGTCGGGGTGGCCGGAGTCGACGGCGGCGAGCTCGGCTGCGGCCGCCGGGGTTCGGTCGTGCACGGGAGCTCGAAGTCGAGCAAGGTGAGGCGCTAGGGATGCTCTACTGGGTTCTGTGAACGCGTTGGACTCGCCGGGGTGACCAAATGGTCACCGGAGCTGCGTCGACGGCGAGCTCGGCGACGGCGGAGGTTCGGCCGAGGTGGGGATGCAGCTACGGTGAGGGAACGAGGGGAAGGAGAGGGGGAAACGGCTCGGGGGCTCACCGCGGTTGCAGTGGGCGTCGAAGCGGGCTCGGGGACGCGCTGGAGACGGCGAATTCGTCGGCGATGGTGGTCGGAGTCCGAAGAGGGGAACGGCGACGTGGCGGCGATGCAGGGCTTCCGGGGACTCGTGGAGCGGTGGGGAGGAAGAGGGAGTCGAGGCGGAGCTTCTGAGCTACTCGGGGGAGCGAGGGGTGGCCGGAGTCAGTGGCTACGGCGAACGGCGGCGACGGTGGTGTTCGGCCGAGAGCGAGAGAGAGCGAGGGAGAAACGGGGGAGAGTGAGCGAGAGCAGGGGGGATCGGGACGGGCTGCGGGCGTCGTCCACGCGGCCAGGGGGGCGTCGGCAAGCAGGAGGTGGCCGCGCGGCCGCGCGCGCGCGAGCACGCAGCAGCTTCGGGGCGTGGGGAGGAAGACGACGGGGAGCTACAGTGCTGGGCTGGGCCGGCCAGCTGGCTGGGCTGAACAGGGAGGAGCCCAGGTAAGCTTCTCCCTTTTAGTTTTTTTTCTGTTTTCTGTTTTATTTAATATTTCTGCAACTTTGTTGAATTAAATAAAATACCTAGACAACTCCAAAAATCACCAAACTACTCCTGGTCCATAGTTGGAATATTTCCAACATGAAACATTTTAGTTTGGAGATATTTGAGCATTTAAATATTTTATATTATTTTAAATGCCCAAATTCAAATAGTTATGATTTAACTCAAGAACCCTAGGATGGCCTAGAAAAGTGTGCACCATTTTTGGCAGAGGTTCTGAACCAAGGCTAAAATGATGGACATTTTAGAAGGGCATTTCAGGTTCATTGAAGAATTATTTTAGTAACCCTAATTGGTTTCAGAGGGAACTGGGGGTTCTGTCATCCCCATTTCAAGTTTCTGATGAAAGAATAAACATGATGCAACACTCTAGTGCATGACTAGCTAGGGTGTGACACATGCCAAGTTTCAACATGTTCAGAATTCATTTTGTAGTGATTTTCAATTTCATGGTCATTTAGCTCTCTAAACAATTAGGTAAATGACCGAAAAACAACAAATGATGTCAGAACATGTTGGAAATTGATGATGTCACTTTGAATGCTGCATACTGAACACGAAAGAAGTCCGAAGTTCAAATAAGTTTAAAAAACATTGAAGTGCCCATGTAACAGATGAGTTCTCGTCCGAAACCCTGATACTCCGAAAGAGTTTGTCCAGTTTGCACACGAAGTGCGTCCAGTTTTTTGTGACCCTCTCTACTCTTTCGCACATGCTATGCAGGTGAAATGATGATACGATGCCAAGTTTCACCATTTTCAGAATTCATTTTGTAGTGATTTTCAATTTCACAGTCATTTACCTCTATAAACAATTAGGTAAATGACAGAAAAACAACAAAAGATGTCAGAACATGTTGGAAATTGATGACGTCGCTTTGAATGCTGCATACTGAACACGAAAGAAGTCCGGAGTTCAAATAAGTTTAAAAAACATTGATGTCCCCGTGTAACAGATGAGTTCTCGTCCGAAACACTTTTACTCTGAAAGAGTTTGTCCAATTTGTACACAAAGTGCGTCCAGTTTTTGCCGTGACCCTCTCTACTCTTTCACACATGCTATGCGGGTGAAATGATGATACCATGCCAAGTTTCAACATTTTCAGAGTTCATTTTGTAGTGACTTTCAATTTCACGGTCATTTAGCTCTCTAAACAATTAGGTAAATGGCCGAAAAACAACAAATGATGTCAGAATATGTTGGAAATTGATGACGTCACTTTGAATGCTGCATATTGAACACAAAAGAAGTCCGGAGTTCAAATAAGTTTAAAAAACATTGAAGTGCCCATGTAACAGATGAGTTCTCGTCCGAAACCCTGATACTCCAAAAGAGTTTGTCCAGTTTGTACACGAAGTGCGTCCAGTTTTTTTGTGACCCACTCTACTCTTTCGCACATGCTATGCGGG
>NC_057797.1:236403843-236436898 GCF_018294505.1 Triticum aestivum | reverse complement strand
AACTTGCTTGACCGATTCGGGTGGAGTCCAATTAAGGACGGCTTGAACTCGCTCAGGGTTGACAGCAATACCTTTACCAGATATTACATGACCCAGATAGGTCACTTCTGGCAACCAGAATTCACATTTAGAAAATTTGGCATAAAGGCGATGCTCTCGAAGTTTCTTCAACACTAGCCTTAAATGTTCGGCATGTTCTTCCTCGTTCTTGGAGTAGATGAGTATATCATCGAGATAAACTACGACGAATTTATCCAAATACTCCATGAAGATTGAGTTCATTAACCGAGAAAAGGTGGCTGGAGCGTTGGTTAATCCGAAGGACATGACGGTGTACTCGTATTGGCCATAACGAGTAACAAAGGCCGTTTTAGGAATGTCCCCGTTTCTGATTTTGATTTGATGGTAACCCAACCTCAAATCCATCTTGGAGAAGACTGAGGATCCAGCGAGCTGATCATATAGATCGTTGATCCTGGGAAGTGGATATTTGTTCTTGATTGTGACCAAATTGACCGGTCGGTAATCTACAACCATCCGGTCCGTACCATCCTTCTTCTTGACGAATAGGACGGGGCAAGCCCACGGAGATGAGCTAGGTCGGATGAAACCCTTTTTCAAGGACTCATCAAGTTGTTTCTTAAGCTCGGCTAGTTCTAGGGGTGCCATCTTATAGGGTCTTCTAGCAATCGGAACGGTTCCTGGAATGAGGTCTATTACGAACTCAACATCCCTGTCAGGTGGAACACCTGGCAATTCCTCTGGAAAGACATCCGGGAAGTCACGGACTACCGGAACATCCTCAAGGTCTGGCAACGGGCTGGCGTTAAGGGAATATAATTGTCGCTTGGCTATTCGGGTCAAGACATTGACTATCTTCCCCGAAGGATGGGTGAGTTGAACAGTCCTAGAGAAACAATCAATTTTGGCTTGATGAGCTGACATCCAGTCCATACCCAAAATGACATTAATATCTGAAGATTTAAGGGCTATCAAAGATGCAAGGAAAACAAGTCTGTCGACTTGGATTTCATTTCCATGGCTTACTCTAGAGGTTTGCCATTTGGATCCCGGAGTTTGAATTATCATAGAGGTTGGCATATCACCGAATGCGACGTTATGCAAGCGAGCATAGTTTTCAGATATAAAAGAATGAGAGGCTCCTGTATCGAAAAGAACAGATGCCGGGTGGCAATTAACAAGAAGCGTACCGAGAACGACGTTGGGGTCCTCTTGAGCTTCTTCGGCAGAGATACAGTTGACATGGCCACGTGAAGCGGTGACCGGTTTAGCATGAAACACTTTCCCTGTCGGCTTGCCACGGCCAACAGCTTTAGCAGATTGATTGGGGTTGGTCTGGGGACACTCACGCATATAGTGACCAGATTCCCCACACTTGAAACAAGTCACGGAACTGGTACGTGGAGGAGCATTATTGGTTGGACCTCCATAGGGCTTGGCTGGAGCAGACTGTTGAACAGGGCGAGGCGCCTGGAAGGATGGCCTCGGTGTGAACCTGGGTGGCAGGGCGGTGTTGGGTACCCACACGCGGCGCTTTTGAGGACCAGCACCGGATGAGGAACCCATGTCACGTCCATGCTTGCGTGTTGCGTCATAGTCAGTCTGACCAGTTTCAGCACTGATGGCCTTGTTGACAAGTTTCGAAAAAGATGTGCACTCATGCAGACGGAGGTCGCGGCGAAGCTCAGGACTAAGGCCCTTACGGAACCTTGCTTGCTTCTTGGCGTCAGTAGACACTTCCTCAGTTGCATATCGTGCGAGATTACCAAACTCCCTGCTATAGACATCCACAGAAAGTCGGCCTTGGGTGAAATTGCAAAATTCCTCACGTTTACGGTCCATGAGACCCTCCGGAATGTGATGTTCACGGAAAGCCTCGCTGAACTCAGCCCAAGTAGTGACATGGCCCGCTGGGCGCATGGCTCCATAATTCTCCCACCATAGACTGGCAGGGCCTTCAAGATGATATGCAGCAAAGGTGACCTTGTCAGCCTCCGCTACCAGCGCGGAACGCAGCTTGTGAGAGATACTGCGAAGCCAGTCATCAGCGTCGAGAGGCTCGACGGAGTGGTGGAACGTGGGTGGATGCAATTTGATAAAATCACTGAGTGACACCACGTTAGCCCTCTGATGGTGTGCTGTATTCTGTTCAATACGCTCCAACAAACGGTTTGTCTCCCGCTTGTTTCTCTCAGCTTCCATCATAACTTCGGCTAGTGAAGGAGGATGAGGCAGATTTTCATTCCTGCCTTCACTGCCCTCGGCCTGCTCTTGGGAAGCAGGGTTAGCGCGCGTGTTGACCATCCTAGGTAAACAAGGCAATGATTTAGTCAGAATGATAAAATTCCGACATAGGATACATAATGTAAGGAATAACTCGGAATGCAAGATGATCATCCGTATGACATGGTAGATACAGAAACTGCTTCTTTATTCCATCGTCATACACACCATACAGGGTTTAGTACAAGACCAAACAAAGTACTATTACGGTGAAAAGAGGATTACATCTCATCGGAGGCATTCCAAGCTCCTATACATTATTTTTCTACATCTCCGGAAAGAGTACAAACTAGGTCATATCCCACGAGTCACGCAGGACGATAGACGACACGGCTAGTGCGAACTAGTGATACTACCCCTAATTCAGACCGATCCGTAGTAGTCCTCATAGAAGTCACCTCCATAGCCTGGAAGTTCAACATGATCATCCGGAAACAGACGGTCTCGCGGAGCTTATGGACCATAGGGGCTAGGATGAGGCCTTGGACCAACAAACGGTGGCCTGCGGGGACCGCGAGGTGGGGTGATGCCTCCTACATCACGCCAAACCATCACGTCTGGCAGAGCAGATCTCACAGGATAGAGATCGCGCATATCTGAGAATCCAGCTTGCACTGCCGGTGCGAACCGAGTCAAAGTGGCCCAGTGGTCAGCACGGGTATTGAAGAGCTCTAACCTTAAGGCCCGATTTTCACGGTCCTTATCCTCGAGCATCTCAGCAGTGGTGCGAGTCCGTGAATCCTCCTGAGTGGAGTCAGCATAGATAGCCTGGAGATATCCTTGTGCTCCCGGAAGTGATCCTGGCATATACCGGAAGTCAGAGTCCCGAAATAGACCAGATCTGACTCGCATAATGGTCATCATAGAGTAGGCGGCGTCCTGCACAGCCATCTCAATAGTAACCCCGAGTCCATAGGAGCAGTGAAGAGGCTCGGTGGATACAGGATAAGATGGAAATATCCTGACAGTGCAGAGATACTGGCTTTGATTGAAGTCCCGGAATTGCTCTTCGACCGTGTACTCGGGATACCAGCGATATCCAGCCTCAGTCATTACCCTGACCAACTTGGCAGTATGGCCGGGTACATCTAGGCATCGAGTCAGGCGAACCACTTGATTTAGGTCGCGAGTGGCCATCTGAAAGCACAATCATAATGCAAGGGCATTAGAATTTCTAGCAAAATTTCGGCAGCATAACAGCTGTAAATGCTCAAAAAGGATTTTGAGACATTTGACAAAGGATTTCGTACACACCCAACATCATCATCTCAAAGTTCTGAAACCATTCTGGCAACATAATGTGGTAACAGAACTGAACTAGGCTTGTATCCATCAAACTTATAAGGTACTACTGATTAGTAACTCGTGATCCTGATAGAGAGAACAGATCCTAATTCCTTAACCCCCGGTGGAAGAATGGACTGACTCAGATCAGAATGTCATAAGATATAAGGAGTAAAAAGAGCCTTACGTTCCAACCCACAAACAATTCCCCTACATATAGCTAAAGAATTTCTAGACTCAACATCGACCAGTTTGGCTTGGAGAACCTACAGGCAGTCCGGCTTTGATGCCAACGCTGTCAGGCCCCCGACTCGATGTCACATCGATCTAGCTGGTAACACCTCATATCACTTTGCGGCCTTACGCACGGTATCCCCACGGGTGTCGTCTTACCTTTTCCCGGGACCGTTTGCGCCTTTTGGCTCACGTATATGATAGTGTCGCTAGCATCCATATGATAAAGAGCCCGGGCTGACATGACTAGTCGTAAACCCAAAGTGGCACAGACTTACAGGGACAGGCATCCATGACCCAGCTTCGAACGTGTCGATCATCAGCAAGTGGGTCCGGGCTGTAGCACTGGGCTAGCAGGACTCCGGTAAACCGGGCTGTAGCGGGCTAACAGGACTCCGGTACTCAAAGCGTGACATTTCCCCGAAGGGACAGACACAGGAACGAAGAAGGACACATGCCGGCCAACCTAAGTGTTCCAGAGCAGTAGCAAGCTACCATGGCTCAGCGGTAACACTAGGAGACATTTCCCGGTAAGAGAGGCTACTAAAGATAAACAACTAGATAGTCAGATCCCACACATACCAAGCATTTCAATCATACACACAATATGCTCGATATGTGCAAATACAACGAAGCATCACAAC
Source organism: Triticum aestivum (assembly GCF_018294505.1). Classification (NCBI taxonomy): domain Eukaryota; kingdom Viridiplantae; phylum Streptophyta; class Magnoliopsida; order Poales; family Poaceae; genus Triticum; species Triticum aestivum. Next base: position 236,432,432 of record NC_057797.1, on the reverse strand, counting down.
ATGACTCTATGACACAAGTACTTTATTTAAGGCTCAGGGAGCCATACATATCATACACACAGGTACGGGTCTCACGACCCAACATACAAGTCATACAGTCATACAAGCCAACAGCGGAAGTAACTTGTCTGAGTACAGACAACTAGTAAAATAGAAGAGGCTTGGAAAGCCTAGCTATACTACGTGGTCCATCACAAGCTCAGGGTCACCACCTGGGTCTTTAGCCTACTCGTTGATGTCAACGTCTACATAGAACCCATCAGAAGGGGTTGCAGCGTCTTCTGTAAAAAATGTAGATTATAGCAACATGAGTACAAAGGTACTCAGCAAGACTTACATCAGATCCTACATACATGCAGAGTATCAAGAAGGGTTGGTGGAGTTATTGCAGCAAGCTAGCTTTGACTCTTGGCTAGACTATCCTACGATACTCCAACTTGAAATGTTTTGCGCACACGAGTCCACTACTCACCACTTCAATACACTACTGAGGATCCACTTCCGTCTTCCTACGGAAGAGCCATCCTCGGCACTCACACTTATCTTGAGGCTTTTAGTAGTTTCCATTTACTTGTCTATGAACTGTATAGGCAACCAAGTAGTCCTTTACCGCGGACGCGGCTATTCGAATAGATCATTTTAACCCTGCAGGGGTGTACTCCTTCATACACGCTCTCACCACTTATCGTCGTTTACACGACATGTACTCGGCAACCTTCAAGCGGAAGCCCAACGTGGGTGTCGGCCACGACCTACCTAATCACCTAAGCCTCCAGTCCAGGTTTATCGCCTATTCAGGTTCCATCCGCAGGGAGTCCGGCCGAGGTTTCCCATACGGCCCTGAACGATGTGAACAGGGTTCCCGGGATACCTAACGGGTATTCGGTACACCGTGCCACGTACCTACCGCATCACAGCCCACCCCTACGGTCAGCGCTGTCCACGGCCTCCAGTAGGCTACAAACACCAGAAACTACTTGCAACTCCTGGACGGAGAACTAGGGTGAATAAGAAGTCGAGAGGGTCCATTGGTTTCGGGCCCAATGCATGGTAGTAGCTGATTCTTAAATCACACATACAGATCTCAGTGCTTAAGGTCGGCTTCAATGAAACAACCCACCATGTACTCCTACATGGCCTCTCATCGATACCTTTACCAAATCGTGTTCAGCACACCACTCTCATTACCGACATAATCATTTCACTCTAGCCCATCACCCAGATGAACCAGACCTGACACGACTCTAAGCATAGCAGGCATAGCAAGGTAGGAACAACACATACATATGGCTCAATCAACTCCTACACATGCTAGTGGGTTTCATCTAGTTACTGTGGCAATGACAGGTCATGCAGAGGAAATGGGTTCAACTACCGTAGCACATAGCAGTTTGAATTGCGTTGTCTTAATGCAGTAAAAGAGAGCAGGAGCGAGAACATGGGATTGTATCGATATGATCAAATGGTTGGTTGCTTGCCTGATGGTTCGATGCTCGGATATGATTCTTCGTTAGGGTAATCACGGTACTCCTCGGAGACAGAACCTGTCGCAAAGGACATCGGTACACAAGCATCACCAAACAATGTGCAACAATATGATGCATGCATGAAACATGGCAATATGAGTGTGTTGGGCTAATGCAACTAAAACCAGAGGGGTTTGAACAAATTTGAATGAAAGATTCAAATTTCAAACTCAAACATGGCCTTTTAAAGTGCTTTTTCTTCTTCTGCTTAAAACATCAATTTAACTTGTTTGATCATGCATGAAAATAGTACAGATGGATAGATTGGATTTTTCTGATCATTTTTCATATATAATTTGTCCAATTTGGAGTTACAGAATAAAAGTTATGAATTTTTGAAGTTTAATTAATATTCTGGAATTTCCTGATTAAATTTAAGTCCAGAAAATCGATTACTGCGTCAGCCTGACGTCAGCATGACGTCAGTGGTGAACTGTGGCTGGCTGAGGTCAAACCTGACGTGTGGGGCCCACACGTCAGTGACAGGGGGGGTTAACCAGGTTTAAATTAATCCTAATTACTAATTAGTGGCGCTGGGGCCCACTGTCAGTGTCAGGGGGGGTTGACTAACAGTAGTTAGCGCTAACCTAACCACCTGGCCGACAGGGCCCACGCGTCAGTGACCCTGGGGGGTCAAACCCCAGGTCGGACAAGTCAAACCCCACCGGCGACATGACGCCGGCGAGGTCCGAGATGGCGGCGAGAGTGCTTTTTGCCATTCCGGCAACCAAATGAACGGCGGAAGGCATCTACGTGTTGCTGAGGTTGAGCCGCGGCTATTGGTGGTGGTGGTTGGGCTCGGGGTGGCCGGAGTTGACGGCGGCGAGCTCGGCTGCGGCGGCCGGAGTTCGGGTGCGGTCGGGATCAGTGTTGTAGGGTGTTAGGGGAGGTGTTGGTGCGTGCTACGTGCTCCTGGTGATGTGTGGAGCACGATGGTGTGCTCGGTTGGGCGCTACGGCGACCGTGGCCACGACGGCGACATCGTCGGCGGCGTGGAGCTCTCGGCCGAGGTGGGGCTAGGGCCTAGAGGTCGGGAGAGACTAGGGGAGAAGGGGGAAATGACTCGGGGGCTCACCGCGGTTGCAGTGGGCGTCGAAGCGGGCTCGGGGACGCGCTGGAGACGGCGAATTCGACGGCGACGGTGGTCAGAGCCCGAAGAGGGGAACGGCGACATGGCGGCGATGCAGGGCTTCCGGGGACCCGTGGAGCGGTGGGGAGGAAGAGGGAGTTGTGGCGGAGCTTCTGAGCTAGTCGAGGGAGCGAGGGGTGGCCGGAGACGACTGCTACGGCGAACGGTGGCGACGGTGGTGTTCGGCCGTGTGAGAGAGAGAGCGAGGGAGAGCAAGGAGAGAGCCGGGGAGAGTGAGAGAGAGCAGGGGGAGAGGCGTGGCGTCGTCCAGGGCATCGAGCGAGGAGGGGAGGCCAGGCAAGCAGGCGAGCAGGTGGCGTGGCGCGGTGGCGCGCGCGCGCGCCGGCCACACTCCCCTCCCTCTGTCTGGACGAAGACGATAGAGGAGGGAGGTGGGCTGGGCTGGCTGGGCCAGCCAGCTGGCTGGGCCGCACAGTGGAGGAGCCCAGGTAGGTTTTCCCCCTTTTCTTTCTGTTTTCTGTTTTATTTAATATATCTGCAACTTTGTTGAATTAAATAAAATACCTAGGCAACTTCAAAAATCACCAAACTATTTCTGGCCCATAGTTGGATTATTTCCAACATGAAACATTTTAGTTTGGAGATATTTGAGCATTTAAATATTTTATATTATTTTAAATGCCCAAATTCAAATATCTATGATTTAATTCAAAAACCCTAGGATGGCCTAGGAAAATGTGCACCATTTTTGGCAGAGGTTCTGAACCAAGACAAAAATGATGGGCATTTTAGAAGGGCATTTCAGGTTCATTGAAAAATTATTTTAGTAACCCTAGTTGGTTTCAGAGGGGACTGGGGGTTCTGTCATCCCCATTTCAAGTTTCTGATGAATGAGTAAAAATGATGCAACACTCTAATGCATGACTAGCTAGGGTGTGACAATGTACTCCTACATGGCCTCTCACCGCTACCTTTACCAAATCGCGTTCACACACTTAGCTCACACACAGTAGGACAGGTTCACACGCCTCTGATTCATCCCCGATGAATCAGACCTGACTCAACTCTAAGCAATAGCAGGCATGAAAAACAAACATGAATGAGTAGGCACATCAGGGCTCAAACAACTCCTACTCATGCTAGTGGGTTTCATGTATTTACTGTGGCAATGACAGGTCATGCAAAGGACAAAGGGGTTCAGCTACCGCAGCAAGTAACAGATGAATCGGTGTTGTCCTAATGCAGTAAAAGAGAGCAGGAGCGAGAGAGTAGGATTGTATCGGAATGAACAAGGGGGTTTTGCTTGCCTGGCACTTTTGAAGATAACATTGAGTCTTCATCAGTGTCAACGATCACATCATCGGTATCACGTCTATCGAGAGGGGACAAATACCGGCAACACAGAAGGGAACACAATCAATGCAATGCACAATATGATGCATGATCATGACATGGCAAAATGAATGTGTTTTGAGCCAATGCAACTAGCAACAGATTAAATGAAGTTGGTTTGAATACAAGATTCAAATTCAAACTCCATATGTGATTATTTAAATGTCATTCACTTCATTTGCTCTAAACAGTAGTGATAAGTTGTTCTAACATGCATGAAAATGGTACAGATGGATTCCTTGAATTTTTTTGGTAATTTTTCATATATAAATTATTTAATTTGGAGTTACGGTTAATTTTCTATGAATTTTGGAAGTTTTAGGCATTTTCTGGAATTTCCTATATAAAAATAAATCCAGAAAAGAATTTACTGCGTCAGCACTACGTCAGCATGACGTAAGCGAGTCAACGGGCAGCCCAGGTCAAACTGACCAGTGGGTCCTCCGTGTCAGTGACTAACCTAACTAACTGGGTTAGTTAGCGTTTTAACTTAAACTAACCTAGATTAATTAGGCGGGCTGGTCCCGCATGTCAGTGACACAGGGGGAGGTCAAACCCCGGTCAAATGGCCCAAACAGGCCGGCGGCTCAACGCCGGCGGCAACAGGCACGGCGGAGGGCTTCGGGATCGCTCCTCCGGCCACCAAAAGCGTGGCGGCGGGCATCTACGCGTTGCCCGTGCTCGTCCGCATCGAGCAGTGCAAGCAGCAGTGGCTATGGCGGCCTGTAGCGACGGCAATGGCGACAAGTGTGGTGGCCGGAGCTCGGTGGTGCACGGGCGCAGGGCTATGGCTCGCCCTCGAGGGAACCAGGTAGCTAGGCCGCATCTAGGGGGCCCAGGGAGCACGGTGGATAGCACAGCTGGGCGTGGTAAGCTCAGCGGTGAGCAGGAGGTCGGCCATGGCGGACGGCGGCCTCGGGAGCTCGTGGGGCGGTGGCTAGAGGAAGCTAGCGAGAGGGGGAGGTGAGGGGAAAAACTCAGGGGCTCACGGTGATGTCGTAGGGAGGCTCAGCGCGCTCGGGGACGGCTCAGAGGCGACGGAACGGCGATGACGATCTCCGGTGTCCCGAGGTTGAAGACGGGTCGATGGCGACGAAGCAGAGCCCTCCGGGTTGTTTCCTTCGGCGTGGGGATGGGGTGCTCGATTTCGGAGCTGCTGGGCATGGTCATGGGACGAGGGGACGGCGGTGGTCGCGGCAGCGGCAAGCGGCGGCGACGGCTGCGCTCGGGCATAACGGGAGAGGACGAGGGAGAGAGCCAGGGGGAGAATGGGGTGTCGGAGGGGTCGGGGCAGTGCCGAGGAGTGGCTTCGAGGCGTCGCCACGCTGTCTAGGCGAGGCAGGCGGCCAGGGAGCTGCGTGGCGAGCTCGGCGTGCGCGGGCGCGCTCCTCTCTGCCTGCCTGGCGAGAGGAAGCAGGTGGCTGGCACGGGCCAGCACAGTGCTGGGCCGGCCAGTGGGCTGCCAGGTGGGCTGCGCCAGGTAAGTGGCCAGGTAGTTTGCTCTTTTTTTATTTTTTTTTGTTCTGTTTGTTTTATTTAATTTATTTTGCCACTGTTTTGAATTAAAATAATAATTCAAACAATGCCAAAGCTCCTCTGAATATTTTATACTGCTAGATGGACTTTTCCAAAAGCTTATAAAATATTTCAGGGGGTATTTGAAATTATATTCTATTTATATGAATATAATTCAAATTCAAATAGCTAATGATTTAAATCCAAAGTCCCAAAAACAATCCCTTAAAAATGTTCAATTTTTGGTTGGGACCAGAATCCTTACCAAAAATTATCAAACATTTAAAAAGAGCATTTTGAAGCAATGAATGAGATTTCTAGGGTTTTTGCCCCTCTTTTATTTAAGTTTTTTGAGGCTTCCAATATTCCTCAATTCAAGTTTCAAAAATATAGACATGATGCACACATGAAGCTAGGCTAGAGCAATGCCAGAAGCTAGGGATGTGACAAATAATTAGAAAAAGAGGAAAATAAGAAACTACTGGGAAGCGTACCCTGGTGGGCACAAGACACCTGGGCGCACCAGGCTAGCCTGGCGTGCCCAAGTGGGTTGTGCCCACCTGGGACACCTTCCGGACTCTATTTTTCTTCCGTTTGCTTTTTTCCCAGGATAAAAAATCTACATATACTTCCCGAACCTGCTCACCACCGTATCGCGGAGAAATCTTCTGTTTTCTCTTCCTTGCTGTTTTCTGTCAGATCCCATCTACCATGGCTGCTTCAAGCTCCTCCAAGGACAAGTTCTTCAAGAATGTCATCAACCCATATCTTCGGGAGGTGGTGCAGCACGCTCAGGTCATCCAGATGCATGAGGGGGTGCTTCACCTTCGTGATGTGCCATGTGCCAAGGGCATGGGAACCATGGAGGCCAAACTTGAATCTATGGAACAAGATGTCTTCCGGTGCAAGGAGATGGTGGAGGATGGACTCAACACAAATCACCTCATGATCACAGACCTCTCCCGTGATCTCAAGGTGGATGGCAAGCCCATGAAGGACATCGTCTTCACCCTCAATGAGCAAATCAACTTCCTCCAAAGCCAGATCTATGATCTCCAAAACCGAGTCTTTGAATATGAGGCGAGATTTAAATGTATGAGTTTGGCTGCTAGTTGCAGGACCCGTGAGACTCACTCCTCCTCTTATGATGGTGGACCACTACCATGGAAATCTGAGGACAAGATCTCTTCTTCTTCACCACCACCTTCTTCTTATCGGGTATAGGCACTCCCCTTGGCTTCTGCCAAGCTTGGGGGAGGTGACCCGGTATCATATCATCCCACTATCTTTTTGCCTTTACTTATTTTAGTTCAATCTTTTGCTTTAGATGATTAAAAGTTTAGTTTAATCCTTTACTTTCAAGAGTTTGCTTAGTGATCTATACTTGTAATTGTGTGTGAGATATATAACAAAGTTTAGTTTGAGTTTTTTGCTTTCTTTATTTTCATGTTGCAATTAAAAGAAAGGAAATAAATGAAAGAAGGGAAATAAATGAAAAGGTCATGTGCTAATCTTATGTTAGGTATGACACCACATAAGGAAAAGTATAAGTAGAAAATTTTATTATAGATTGACAAACATAGCATTAGTCAATGATGCAACTCATGAAAGAATTAATAAGGGAAGAGAAGATTCGCATATAAATATACTATCCTAGAAATGTTTTGTGATTGTGAGCCCTCATCAAAATATTATATGCCAAAATTGTTGATGTTAGACAAGGAAGACAACTTGATGGTTTATGTTTGTTTATATTCACATAGAAGTCATATTGTGATGGATCCTTTAACATGTGGTGCTTGCTACCTATCTTTGCTAGCCAAAAATTCCGCACTAAGTAGAGATACTACTTGTGCATCCAAAAACCCTTAAACCCAAATCTTATTTTCAAGTGTCCACCATACCTATCAAGGGATTGAGCAAGATCCCTCAAGTAAGTTGTCATTGGTGCAAAAAGGCAATAAAATTTGCTTCTAAAAGTGTGTGATCATTTAGTGTAAGAGAAAATTGAGCGTTGTACGAACTTGTGATGGTGAAGAATAAAAGCGACATAATGCATAATAAAGGTCACTATCACAAGGGGCAATACAACATGACGTTCTTTTGCACTAAGGGGTTGAGCATACAAACAAATAAGCGCATGGCAACCTCTGCTTCCCTGTGCGAAGGGCCTATCTTTTACTTTTATGTATTTACTTTTATGCAAAGAGTCAAAGTTTTCCTTCTATTCCTTTTTATTTTTCTCCTTTGGCAAGCATCATGTGGCGAGGAAAGATCTAGGCACATATGTCTAGTTGAATATACATAGCATAAGTTATTATTGTTGACATCAACCTTGAGGTGAATATGTTGGGAGGCGAAACTATAAGCCCCTATCTTTCTATGTGTCCGGTTGAAACGTTTTGCTCATGTGTACGTGGTGAGTGTTAGCAATCATAGAAGACTATATGATGGTTGAGTATGTGGACTTGCCTAAAGGCTCTGATACATGACCCTTCCTGAGAAGATGATGAATTGTAGTTGCAAAGTTCACTGAGAACATAGTTTGTTGGTTTTTAATAAAGTTTTTGCTTTATACTTCAATAGTGTGATGAATTGTCACTTATTCATGAGAAGTCTATGATAAAAGTTCTTTGATAAAAGTTTTATGTTTAAGTTTGTTGATGTTATAATAATGAACATGATGCTTCTATGTCCATATTTTGTTTTTATCGACACATCTCTCTCTCTCTCTCTCTCTCTCTCTAAGCATGAGGACATGTTTTTCGATTTCGGTTTTTCGCTTGAGGACAGGCGAGGTCTATGCTTGGGGCAGTTGATACGTCCATTTTGCATCATGTTTCCTTACTATTATTTATGATGTTTTTATCCATAATAATTCTTTTTGGAGTAATTCTAATGCCTTTTCTCTCATAATTTACACGGTACACACAAAGAGGGAGAATTCCGGCAGCTAGAAATCTGAACCTGGAAAAGCTACGTCAGGCCACCTATTCTTCACAACTCCGAACAAGATGAAACTTCATGGAGATTTTTTATCAAATATATGAAGAATATTGGAGCAAATAACTACCAGAGGGGGCCCACCAGGTGGGCACAACCCACCTGGGCACGCAAGGGAGCCCAGGCACGCCCTGGTGGGTTGTGCTCAACCAGGCCCACCTCCGGTGCCCATCTTCTAGTATATAACTCAATTTGACCTAGGAAAAATAAGGGGAGGACTTTCAGGATGGAGCGCCGCTGTCTCGAGGCGGAACTTGGGCAGGAGCACTTTTGCCCTTCGGCGGAGCGATTCCGCGGGGGGACTTCCCTCCCGGAGGGGGAAATCATCGTCATCATCATCACCAACAACTCTCCCATCTTGGGGAGGGAAATCTCCAGCAACATCTTCAGTAGCACCATCTCATCTCAAACCCTAGTCCATCTCTTCTGTTCAATCTTGTTACCGGAACTATAGGTTCGTGCTTGTGGGTGACAAGTAGTGTTGATTACATCTTGTAGTTGATTACTATATGGTTTAGGTGGAACATTATATGTTCAGATCCAATATGCTATTTAATACTCCTGTGATCTTGAGCATGAATATCATTTGTGAGTAGTTACTTTCGTTCTTGAGGTCACAAGAGAAATCATGTTGCAAGTAATCATGTGAACTTGATATGTTTTCGATATTTTGATAGTATGTATGTTGTGATTTCCTTAGTGGTGTCATGTGAACGTCAACTACATGACACTTCACCATATTTGGGCCTAAGGGAATGCATTGTGGAGTAGCAATTAGTTGATGGGTTGCGAGAGTGACAGAAGCTTAAACCCCAGTTTATGTGCTATTCCGTAAGGGACCGATTGGATCCAAAAGTTTAATGCTATGGTTAGAGTTTATTCTTAATACTTTTCTCGTAATTGTGTATGCTTGCGGCAGGGGTAATCATAAGTAGGAGGTTTGTTCAAGTAAGAAGATCACCTAAGCACCATTCCAGCCACATATCAAAGTAGCGAACACAAATTGAACCAACATGGTGAAAGTGACTAGATGAAATTCCTGTGTACCCTCAAGAACGCTTTGCTTATCATAAGAGACCATTTTGGCCCATCCTTTGCCTCAAAAGGATTGGGCTACCTTTCTGGACTTTTGTTACTACCATCGTTACTTGCTCGTTACAAACTATATCGCTATCAAACTACTCTGCTACTTACAATTCCAGCACTTGCAAGCATTACCTTATGCTCCTCGTTGGGTTCGACACTCTTACTTATCAAAAAGAGCTACAATTGATCCCCTATACTTGTGGGTCATCATCCTGACATATAGCTTCATCAAAGATTCCACTGTGTTTATTTCTCCATCATATTGCACAATGAATAATATTAGTAGATGGATATCCCCTTTTTATGCAATGAATTTCATGAAATAAAACAGTGTCCATCACCGTCTTTGATTTCATCTTAAGTGCGCATGCATGGCTAAATGTCACTGCTTTCTCATAGTTTCACATGCTATTCAAGTTTACAGCATATAGTACTTAACATGTAAGTTGTGTGCAGAGTATTGGTGTCATCTTTGGTTGTTTCCTTTCTTGCATTTTCCGATGATAGTGTACATGCCTAAACATATTTAAAGTTGTTGATTATTTTGTTCCAAATATAGTATTTAGTAATTTAACGTGAACCCTTGAAGGTCCAATTAAGGCCATTTGACCAGAAGCTAGGTGATATGTTCTCAAAAGAATCTACCCCTGTTATGCACCAGTTTTTTGCCTTAACATTGTTTATGCAGTTATGCAGTATATCTTATATTAATTGAATTTTGAAGATGACGGTTAAGGAATTCATCTACAATGAGGAACTTACTTCGCAACAAGGAAGGTCTAGTGGTTGGACAACAACATGTGGAAGGATAATTGTTGGATACATTTTTTAGCGAACAACTATGGAGCGATATGATGTCTCAAAACATGTAAGATGACATGCCCTCCATGGAAAGGAATGACTACAAAACCTTTTGTCATTTCATCTAGGAATATTTTAAAATAGTTAATAAATCATACGGACTTGGCATTTTCTTGGTCTCAGGAAACTATTTGTGGTTTCTTATTTTACTCAACAATCATCTATGGCAAATATGAGGTGTTTTTCCATTTGTACACCATCGCTTAATTTTACTATGAATATATGAGAGTACACACTAAGGGGTTCACGTAAAGTAAAAAAAACTAGTAGGCAAGCACGAGTCACCTTATGAGGTGATGATGTAGGAGACACAATGAAGTGAAAGAGATGTGATGGAAATACAAGAGTAATCCCACGAGGATAAAGAGATGTGATGCACATAGAAGGAGGAAGCGAGGACCTCGATCCACATTATTAAAGTCATAGATAAGAACAAGAGTATCACACTTCACACATCGACCAACTAATGACACATGTTGCTATTGGGGCATATCACCTTGCCTTGCATTATACCTATTAATATTAAGATGAAACACTTCGTTGAATCCATTTCTCTTATATTGTTCTATGGTAACACCCAAGCATTCTGCTAGAAAGGATGCTCGGGTGTAGACAAAATCATATATTATATCATTATTTTTCATACTCAATATATGATCTTAGATTCAACATGAGATCTAAAGTTTGTGTGAAGCCAAATATGCAGGTGTCAGCAATACTGTTTGCTAGCTTGGGGGTACGATGCGGCAAATGGCCAACGGTTGGCTAGCTGTGTGGGAGAGCAAGAGATGTCCAGCGAGAAACATCCCACTATAATGGGAAACCGAGCGGGAAGGGGAGGGTCCGACAGGAAAAACGAAGTCTGTGTCATGGGATGGGTTTTGTGTTGCACCCGTGGCTTGGAGATAACAAATGGCGGATAGTCCGAATAATGACATCCCCCCATATGATCTGGATTTGGGAAAGTCTGGCTGTCCAGATGGTTGAATTTTGGGGAGCCCATTGGGCACCAAACGTATGAGGAAGAAATTAGTTTTGACTTTTAAGAGGAATTTAATCATTTATTTTGATTCATTTATGTGCGTTGTAGCCCATAGTAATGCATGGGCATTCTACTAGTCTTTTTAGGTATAAACTGCTTAAGGATACAAAGACATATTTTAAAGTGTAGATTTACTCATTTTTCTTTGAATGTAATCCCTTATTGGAATTTGTAAAAAGACTTATATTTAGAAATTAAGGGAATATTAAAGATAGGAATGCACACAACCCCGTTAGGGATACCAGCTATACAAGGAAAGCACCAAATGCTACAATAGGAACCAAAAACAGGGACTAAGCGAAGCCACACTAAGCACAAAATGAAGAGAGCTAGCTAGTTCCTGGCAATAAGCCAAGTCTTCTCAAACCGCCTCAACATGCCTCACGAACCAGGCCACCACTTTGCGGCACAATACACACGATGAGGCATGTGAACAGGAAAACCTCAGTTTGACAGAGGAAGGGACTATCAACGACGCCTCCAAGGAGGGGATCGGCGTCCGCAGACATCGTTGTTGTCGGCCTGACAAGAACAAGCACGTCATTCGCCAGCGCCCCACCAACCAATCCGAGACATCATCATTGCGCAAATAACCACACCTGATGTGACTTGGCTAAAGAAAACCTCCGGCGGCCTACCCCTATGACACCGATCCCAGCAATCCCTAGTCCTGGGATGACCTTGCACACCAAGCGGACTATCGTCTAAAAGACGCCAAGGTCACATCCGGGTAAACTGCCGGTGACGGGAAGCCCCTAGGGGAACCTTGGTACCAAATTCAGATGAGCATTGAGGGAGTCCTGGACTAAGGGGTCCTCGGGTGTTCGGGCTATTTTATATGGGCCGGACTAATGGGCCATGAAGATACAAGGCAGAAGACCTGCCCCATGCCTGGACGGGATTCTCCTTTGCATGGATGGCAAGTTTAAATGTACGGATGTGTATTTTCCTTTCTTTGAAAACCGACTCTGTACAACCCTAAGCCCCTCCGATGTCTATAGAAACCAGAGGGTTTGATCCGTAGAGCGAATTAGAATTCATACGGGCTAGATGTCTAGGGTTCAACCATTACGATCTCGTGGTAGATCAACTCTTGTAACCCCTATACTAATCAAATACAATCAAGCAAGACGTAGGGTTTTGCCTCCATTAAGAGGGCCCGAACCTGGGTTAACATCGTGTCCCCCTTGTATCATGTTCCCTTAGATCTTTAGACGCATAGTTCGAGACCCCCTACCTGAGATCAGCCAGTTTTGACACCGACATTGGTGCTTTCATTGAGAGTTACACTGTGCCGTCTATAAAAGATTCAATTGCCCGTTCGATCGTCAACAACAATGTCGTTTCGGGGGAAGGTTTCCTCCCCAGCCAGATTTTTGTGTTCGGGATCTTCATTTTGCATGCCAACTTGATTGGTCACCTCGAACAGATTGACAGCTACACCCCTGGTCATCAGATTAGATTCGGGAACCTAAATTATGTCGCTGATATCCGAGGAGTTTTGTGGCGTGTTTGGTTTGTATCCACACTCCAACATGCCTGGCCTGGACAATCCCTGAGATGTGCCTGGCACTTGTTTGGTTGATGACCTGGGAGACAAAGCAGTTGCCTGGCCTATCCATGCTAGCGGGGTGGTTAGCCTGGCTCAGTTGGACAAAAAGTATTATTTTAATCCAGGAAGAATGGTTAGCCCGACCGAGGCGTCCCTTTCCTTGCGCCTATGCATGCCACAGTGGTTGCCTTGTAGTAATCAAGAGCTCTAGCTGTACTGTCTAATGTTAAAATATTCTTTAAATACATGTGTGACATCAGCATGCCATGGACATGAACCAAACACACATGCTCTAGGCAAGCCTGGCCATGCATAAATCTTCCATCGTCTCAGGCTCCCTCTAGGCTCCTGATTTTCCCAAGCACAACATCCAGGCCATTAACCAAACAGGCCCTTGATCTTCGAAGGGTTCGCAGCCCCGACCACCACTCTGGCCTTAGATCCGAAACAAACTGTTGGGTCCAAAGATGGGAGTTTGAAGCCCACTGGACTCTTAGCTACGAAACTCACAATCAGGGATCCGGAGGCGATTTTGTCTTCGGCCAGCCCGGAGTCAGGCTGGGTTCCCCCTATCATGGAAAGGCCGGACTCGCCCCTAGACTCTGGCTCCGAACTCTCGAAGCCCGCTCCCAACAATCGTGACCAAGAGGCCTTTGCCCTGGCTAGCCCCGCGGACTCTCATTTCTCCGTCCAACCCTCGCTCTGAAATGAGGCTCTAGACTTGATGTTGTCCCTCGCCATTACAGAGGAAGCACCACCGAACTATGCCCAGCCCAGACTAGGTGCTGAGAGCAGGGAATTTTACGCCCCACCCACCACCCACTTCATAGCCAGTGTCGAGGACTTAACAGACATGCTGGATTACAACTCCAAAGACATCGACGACATGGATGACAATGCCGGAGACGCACAAGGCCAAGACCCGCCGTTTACCGGAAGTTGGACGGCCACCTTCACATATGATGTATATATGGTGGATACACCCAAAGAGGTTGACGGTGCATACAGGAAGGGTCCGGTGGAGGAAAAACTTGATGAGGCACCACCAAAGCATCGATGCCAGCGACGCCGCTCAAAATCGCGTCGTGGCAAAGACAGTAATACCGGCACCGGAGACAATAACACTCTAGAGGACGCCGAAGACCCAGAAGCCCGCATCGATCCCGCATCCGAAGAGGATGATGTGGAGGAGGGGCAATTTAACCCCAACGATCCAGTCGGGAACAAGGATTTAGAAGATAGTAATTATTTACCACTCTCCGAGGATGATGTCAGCCTCAGCAACGAACATTTCATCGTGCCAGAGGAACTCCTCGAGTAGGAGCGCTTTAAGGCCAACTAATCGCCACTACAAGAAGCCTTAAAAAGCAGTAGAAATGGCTCCAAGCCGAACATGATACACTCAACGACATATGGACCCAGGTCCTAGATGCCAAAGAATATGGCCTACAACGCCCAACAAAGAGTTATGCAAAGCAACAGCTACTACCACAATTCGACGAGGAGGCCTTTGAGCCAATCTCGTCGAAACATGACCGCACTGATAAACCAGACTGACCACCATGTGGACGAGATAAAGCAGCCACCTACGCCGAACACCAACCCACACCACCTCGCCATAAGGGCAGAGAGACAACAGCTCCAAGATACACCTACGACTTACGAGAAGACCTGAGCAATAGAGCACGCCAAACAAGATCAAGCTATGGATCAAGGGGGTGCGCCCCAACGCGACAAGACGACCGTCAAGCTTGGCGCAACAAGCATAACCTCACCAGGGCCGAAAACCGCATACGGATGTCATCCGAACTCTGTAGTGATGTTGCCCGATACAGAGGCGCCTCACACCCCTTATGCTTTACCGAAGAGGCAATGCAGCACCAGGTCCCAGAAGGGTTTAAACCCGTAAACATTGAATCATACGACGGCACGACAGATACGCGGTATGGATTGACGATTTCCTTCTCCATATCCACATGGCCTGCGGTGACGATCTCCACGCCATCAAATACCTTCCCTTGAAACTAAAAGGACCAACACGTCACTGCTTAAATAGCCTCCCAGAGAACTCTATTGGAAGCTGGGAAGATTCGGAGGATGCCTTTAGAGACAACTTCCAAGGCACTTATGTCCGCCCTCCGGACGCCGATGACCTCAGTCACATAGTCCAGCAACCTGGAGAGTTGGTCTGCAAACTCTGGACTAGGTTCTTAATTAAAAAGAACAAAATCATCGACTGTCCGGACGCTGAAGCCCTCATGGCCTTTAAGCACAGCGTTCGTGACGAGTGGCTCGCCTGACACCTCGGCTAAGAAAATCCGAAGTCCATGGCAGCTATCACCGCACTCATGACATGCTTTTGCGTGGAAGAAGATAGTTGGCTAGCTCGTAGAAGCAACATCTAGCGACCCTGGCACCTCCGAAGCTAGAGATGGCAACGGCAGGCCACGAGCAACAAACACAAGCACCGAAGCAACAATGAAGATACCGAAGACACGGCGGTCAACGCCGGATTCAGTGGCTCTAAACCCAGTCAGCGAAAGAAGCCATTCAAAGGAAACAAAGATGGTCCATCCAGTTTGGACAGAATACTAGATCGGCCTTGCCAGATTCATGGCACCCCTCACAAGCCTGCCAATCATACCAACAGAAACTGTTGGGTCTTTAAACATGCCGGTATGCTAAACGCCAAACAAACGGGGAAAGGGTCGCCTAGCAAGGATGATGACGAGCCTCGCCCAACAAATACAGGGGCAAAATAAATTCCCCCCGAGGTAAAAAGAGTGAATATGATCTACATCACTCATATCCCCAAGCTGGAGCACAAGCGCGCACTATGGGACATTTACGCCATAGAGCCAGTCGCCCCAAAATTCAACCCATGGTCGGCCTGCCCGATCACTTTTTACCGCAGAGACCATCTGGCCAGTATCCATCATGGAGTTTCGGCGACATTTATCCTCAATCCAATCATTGATGGATTCCGTCTCACACGAGTCCTCATGGATGGCGGCAGCTGTCTTAACCTGCTTTATTAGGACACTGTCCGCAAAATGGGCATTGATCCGTCAAAAATCAAGCCCACTAAAACCACCTTTAAGGGAGTAATACCTGGCATAGAGGCATGTTGCACAGGGTCAATAATGCTGGAGGTAGTCTTCGGCTCACCAAATAACTTCTGAAGCGAAGATCTAATCTTCGACATCATCCCCTTCTGTAGTGGTTATCATGCATTGCTCGGACGAACCGCTTTCACCCGTTTCAATGTTGTCCCACATTATGCCTATCTAAAGCTCAAGATGCCCGGACCACGCGGTGTTATAACAGCTAATGGAAACATGGAGCGCTCCCTCCATACTAAGAAGCATAACGCGGACCTCGTAGCCAAGGTGCAGGGTGGCCTTATCAAGCCGAATACTTCATGGGCCATCAAGCCCCCAGACACTATGAAAAGAGTCCGATCTACCCTTCAGAATGACAGTCTGGTTCATCTAGAACATGATTAGCAATTCGGCCTCCGTCAGCACCCCCACTTAATCGCGGCATACGCACCACGCGTACATAATTACGCACTAAAAATACCATGGACAAGGACGGAGGCACACTAAAGACAAAGTTCACAATACAGCTCGACCCTATTCGGACTTTCATGTTCTCCCCTTTTTCCCTTTTCCTTTATTTTCCAGGTTCTTCAAAGCCCAAATCACTTTTCGATGGTACCAAGGGCCCTTTTCCAGGCCCCTTATGTATACTCAATCGTTGGTCCTCTCAAAGGATCCTACACCAAGGTGAAAAGCGGCGCAAACGTGCGGCAGGGTGCCCAAAGGATCTTCAAGACCCCCCTTTTATTTTTTAGGACCTGTATAAAACTTTCCCTTGTTTGAAAATTCTTGGCATGTAAAATAGCCTTGATGATTATGGCATTTTCTATAAGAGCACATTTGACATATCAATCAGAATATAGCGGAAAAAGTTTTGCCCAACCTTATTCGGTATTGGCTTATTTCATAATCTGTATTCTGTCTTCGGGATAGATTGACACACACACTGCGGCATAGATTGCCGGGGGCTCTATTCGGCCACATATATCTTTCAAAAACAAAAAGAAAGTCTGAACACTTTTACAGTACACTTCGGCGTCCCGAATACCGCATTATATGCATCGGCTCCGAATCATGTCATTGGTCAATAGTTGGGTTGCCCGGCTCCTGTGGCTACCAGCTTATGTTCCGCTTTTTCGGCTAAGGTAGTGAAGGGAGAACTATTGCGATTGTGTTTTTGGCTCGTTCGGTCAAACACCTCAGCACAGAAAGCCGAAAACTGACTATCATGACATAGCGAGAGTTGGTCAAGGGTTCTGTGACTTGCTAAATCTTTTGTGATTTTTTCTCATATTATACGAATGACTGGCCTCTACCTGGTCACGCGCCTAAAAGCATGCAAGTTCGGATAGCCGAACAAACACCGGGGGCTAGCTCATAGTCCCTTTGTCAAACTCCTATGGCTAAGTGAGAGTGATAAAGCCACATATTTCCGATTGCCTAGTTCGATGCATGATCATCTCCTTTACGGACCAAGACGTTGGGTCAAGAGTGGTCAGGTGCTATGTCGAACACCCCCGTAGTATCTACGTGGGTGCTGAAGCCGACGAATGGCAAAATTTTAGATATAAAAACGGTCGCACAGGAGGAAAATAATTTCAGATAAAAGTAAAAGTATATTATACAAGCCTTGTTTCATAACACAAAAGTCTGGGCAGCCCGAATACATTCATTCAAACATAATATCCTTCGATAATTGACCCTCTATTAAACGGGCACCCTCCAGGACGTCTTCAAAATAGCGCTCCGGCTTGTGATAGTCCTTGCCTTCGGATGGGACCTCAACTACTACGATGGCAGCCTTCATCTTTGCCTAGTGCATCTTAACACGGGCAAAGGCCATCCGGGCACCCTCAATACACGAGGAGCGCTTCACAACTTCAATTCGGGGAAGGGCGTCCGTGAGCCGCTTGACTAGGCCAAAGTAGCTGTCAGGAATAGGTTTGGCTGGCCATAACCGGACTATGATGTCCTTCATGGCCAGTCCAGACATTCTATGCACCTCCGCCAGCTGCATCATTTGGTCGTTCAATAGCGTTGGACGCTCCGGCGCCAGGTACTGCGACCAGAATAGTTTCTCTGTTGTGTTCCCCTCTTGCGCCCAAAAAAACTTCGCAGCGTCAGCGGCACTCTTTAGAAGATCTGTAAACGCATTTGGAGAACCCCACAATCGAGTAAGCGGGGCATATTATTAACCGCTGAATTTACTCTGCAAAAGAAAGGGCTTACCAGCCGCTATCTGTTCAGCCTGCTTGATCTCCTCACGGGCCGCCCGGGACTCAGTCCGCGCCTCCCTGGCCTTTTGGAGAGCCTTGGAGAGTTCACCTGCTTGAGCCTTATTCTTCTCCTCAAGGCCTCAAACTTACGAGCAGCGTCCTTGAGCTCTTGCTCAACTTCGGTCACCCTCTCCTCATACTGGCTGTCGAATTTCGGGTTTCGGCAAACCCTTGAGGTTCGAACACTGGGGTGCGCGCGGAGATTTCGCCTTCTACCTACCTGCACCCCACCGCCTCGCCAAGATCTAAGCTATGGAAAGAACAACACAAGAGACACAGGGTTTATACTGGTTTGGGCCACCGTTGTGGTGTAATACCCTACTCCAGTGTGGTTTGGTGGATTGCCTCTTGGGCTGATGATGATGAGCAATACAAGGAAGAACAGCCTCGCGATGGTCTGGTATTGGTTGGGGCGATGAACTGCTTGGAGGAGTTCAGTCAATCTTCTCTCTCTCTCCCTACTACCCTGGGGGTGGCTAGCCCTATTTATAGGCAAAGGCCCTGGGCCTCTTCCCAAATATTAAGCGGGAAGGGCGCCAACAATTGACCATTTTGAAGGGGAACATCTGGTACACTTATCCTGACTAAAGTTGGTCCTCGCCTGCCAAAGGCTCTGGTGGTGACGCTAGCCTGGGCTCCACAATGACTTCCTCCCTGCCGTTGGGCTGGTCTTGGTCTCGTTGCACCGAAACGGGTGCCTTTGCTTGATGCTCTCGCCTGCGCTTGCTCCCTTTGCACCAAAGAGGAAAGGAGGACACTGCGCGGGCTGGCGCCCGCCTGGCACCCTTGGTCGTCAGGGCTTGTGTCACGGGCACCTCGTGAGGTACCCCGCCTTGATATCTCCACCTCCTCACGAGCCAGTCTGATGAGGCCGCGCCTGAGGAAGCTCCATGTCGTCCGCCCCGCGAGGCTTGGCCCCTCACGAGGGTCTTGGGTCTGTGTTGATGAAGATGGGCCGTGCTGGGCCCCCTTTGAACCATGCCGCGTGCCGCAGGCAGGCATGTCTGGGGACACCCGTTCCCAGAACGTCGACAGTAGCCCCTGGGCCCGAGGCGCGCCCGGACTTGGCCGTGCAGGGAGGCGAAATGGCAAGAGCGAAGCGCTGCGGGCCCTAACAGCCTACGGCCTTGGGCGCCGCGTGGTGGTTGATTGGACGTGGGCGTCTCCACTTCCCCGTGGTGCCTCGGCAACTGCACGGATCGGACAAGTCCCTGCATGCAAAGCGAGTCATGAATACCTGCGATCGTGGAGGTCGACGATTGGCCTTCGCCGGCTATAAGTACGGAACGGCACGCGCCCTTCCAGTTCATCCCCCCTTGCTTCTCCTTCTTCTTCATGGCTCCGTCGAGGAGGTTCTCGGTCGCAGAGAAGGGGAAGGCTCGCCAGGTTGAGCCTGCCTCTCCCCCGCCCAAGCGCGGCCAAGGTCGCCCTCACAAACATCCTATGGCCACCACGGCAGCTCCCCGCGGCCGTGGAGATGATTTCCAGCATGGTGACAGGTGAACTGCTGCGGCCGGGGCACGCGCTTCGATTGAGTGTTCCCCTAGGCCGCGCTTTCGCGCTGTAGAGGTGCTGCCGGAGTTCGTTGTGTGGTCGGCGGAGCCGACTAGCACCCGGCTTCAACTTCCACGCTTCCTCCTCGGCAAGCTCCCGGGCGGCGCCCCGGGCGGCCTCTGGCTTCAGGCAGACAGCCGCTGTATCCGGGCCTCATGGGCCTCATTGGAGGTCTCCGCAGTCGGGAGCCTGGCCTTGACCCGCGGCTGGCAGACGTTTGCCCGAGCGCGTGGCCTGAGCCGTCGGTGCACCATGCACTTCAAGTTTAACGGTGATGCCACCCTCTACATGAGGGTATTTGGGGAAGATGTTCGCCGCGCAGGGTGCTGCCCTGAGGATGACGACCGCGGCCGAGGACCCAGCCCCGGCGATGATGGAGAGGACAGTGCTCGCGTGATTGGCGGCGCTCAAGGTTCCCCAAGCTTCACAAGTTCTTCTTCAGGCGGCGACTCTTCTAGCGGTGGCCGTGGTCAGCGTCCACGCCGTCGTACCTGCCTGGAAGGTGGTAGCACTTCTGCCCGCCATCGCGCCTCGGTGAAGCGCGAGAGGGAGTCTGCCTGAGCCCCGGAGGCAGCCCGAGTCTTCCCTGCAGGCCGGTGTGAGGCGAGTTGCGCCTGATTTGCTCTTTCTTTTCCTTTTT
The DNA here is from genome assembly GCF_018294505.1 of Triticum aestivum. Taxonomy (NCBI): domain Eukaryota; kingdom Viridiplantae; phylum Streptophyta; class Magnoliopsida; order Poales; family Poaceae; genus Triticum; species Triticum aestivum. Next base: position 236,411,794 of record NC_057797.1, on the reverse strand, counting down.
CCTGCGTAAAAAGACAGTAGCGTGGAGCCCCGTGGGGGCGTGTTTGGGTTATTGCTGTTAATCATCGCTTTGCTTCCGTTATCGTGTCTTCCGGCTACGTGGCGCGCATAGATAGTTCCGGACCCCAGCCATGGGGGGCGACCGACCTTGGCCCTTTGATCGTGTCGCGGTGCCCGTGGGGCACGGACTGGAGGGGTGCTCCTGTAATGGACCCAGGTCGCGAAACCTTTGAACGACTAGGACGGAAACACTCACGAGGGTGCTTGGCTGCCCCCCTCGCGAGGCCTTGCATAAGAGAAATCGAGGCAGGAGAGTGAAAAGTCGAAGAACCACAAGTCAAAGATGGCAACAGCTTCAACAAAACTTCCAATCGGAATGAACAAGCCAACTGCGGAAAGCAAATGAAAAAGCCGCGTCCGACACCTAATCTAGTCTTCGACGTCTTGTCACCAGCGCGGAGCTAAGTGCTGCCACTGGGCGTGGGAGGGAGCCCTAGGGCCTCAGGCCGGCGCTCCTGAGACTCCGGGGCGTGTACATCCCCAACTCATTATTACGTGAGAGTGTCATGGGCGGCGAGCTTCACAGGCGTTGGCCTTCTTCACAGGCTCCGGGCCTTTTCCAAAACGCGACAGCTTCACAGGCATTCGCCTTCTTCACAGGCTCTGGGCCTTTTCCAAAACGCGACAGCTTCACAGGCATTCGCCTTCTTCACAGGCTCTGGGCCTTTTCCAAAATGCGACAGCTTCACAGGCATTCGCCTTCTTCACAGGCTTTGGGCCTTTTCCAAAACTCGACAGCTTCACAGGCATTCGCCTTTTTCACAGGCTCCGGGCCTTTTCCAAAACGCGACAACTTCACAGGCATTCGCCTTCTTCACAGGCTCTGGGCCTTTTTAAGGGTAGAACCTCCGGAGGTGCTGGATGTTCCATGCGTTCTGGACCGGTACCCCCTCCTGAGTCTCCAAGCGCGTGGAGCCAGGCCTGGAAACATGAACAACCTTGAACGGGCCCTCCCACATGGGAGAGAACTTGTGCAGTCCCTCCCTGGATTAACCCGCCTGAGCACGAGGTATCCTACCTCGAGAGTTCTGGGGCGGATGTTACGGCAGTGGTATCGTCGCAGTGCTTGCTGGTACCTCGCCGCTCGCAGCGCGGCTTCTCGGCGATGTTCCTCCCCTAGCACGAGGTCCATCCCCCGCATGGCGTCTTGCTGCACCTCGTCGAACGCCAGGACCCGTGCGGAGCAACGTCTGACCTTGTGAGGGAGGACTGCTTCGGCTCCGTAGACCAGGAAGAACAGGGTCTCCCTAGTCGGCTTGGTCGCGGTTGTGCGGATGGACCATAGCACGGACTGAAGCTCATCGTACCAACCTCTGCCGCAGGCCTCCAGCTTCTTCTTGAACGTCCTGGTCTTAAGGCCCCTCAGGACCTCTGCGTTGGCTCGCTCGGCCTGGCCGTTGCTTCGGGGGTGCGCCACCGAAGCGTAGCATATCTGTGTTCCAAGGTTAGCACAGTATGTTTTGAAGAGGTTATTGGTGAATTGCAAACTGTTGTCTGTGATGATGCGGTTCGGCACCCCGAACCGGCTCACGATGCCCCAGATGAACTTGACCGCGGAACCCGCGGGGATGGTGCGGACAGCTTCTACTTCAGCCCACTTGGTGAACTTGTCCACGGTGACGTAGAGGTAGCGGTAGCCCCCTGGCGCCCGAGGAAATGGGCCCAGGATGTCCAGGCCCCAGACTGCGAATGGCCACGAAAGGGGTATAGTCTGCAGGCCTCCTACCGGCTGATGGATCTGCTTGGCGTGGAACTGGCAGGCCTCAGAAGCCTTCACCAGTTCGACGGCGTCATTGAGTGCGGTGGGAAATAAAACCCACTACAGAACGCCTTGCCGACCAGGGTCAGTGATGATGAATGATGTCCACAGTCTCCGCCGTGTATGTCTTCCAGCAGCTCCTTTCCTTGCTCCCTGGAGATGCAGCGCAGGGATACATCGTTTGGTCGCTTCCGGTAGAGCTCTACATCCTTGATGCAATATGCCGTGGCCAGCTATGCCACACGCTCTGCCTCCTCCTCCTTCTCCGGCAGGGCTGCGGAACGCCTGGCCTCTTGACCCTCAATGATGCCCCTCATGAGGCGCTGGTACGTGGCAGCCGCGCCCAGCAAGCCGTAAGGCATGCGAACGTAGCTGTGGGGTGGACCTACGCAGCGCCCCACTCGCGAGGGCCAGAGGCGCTCCAGAGAGGCGACTCGATTGAGCCCTGGTACGTAGACGCGCAGCCCACCATCCTCGCCTGGATGGGGGGCCACAGCTGGTAGGCGGCGGCCGCCTCTCGTGACTCTTGACTCCTGTAGCTCCTGAATGGCCTTGCTGACGAACTCCTGAGGGTCTGGCCCTCCTTGCCTTACTCCTTCTTGACGGAAACGTGCTTCGAAACATGCCTCCATGTGGTGCCCAAGCGCCTCCCTCGTGACCCTCGCCAGGTTGGTGGCCCTCCAGAGGAGAGCCCCCGAGCCCTGCCTGAGGAGGGTGCCGGGCGCGCTTTCGTATGCGATGGAAGGAGGTTCCCCCTGGGCAGGCGCGGGCCCTGAGGAGCCGGGTCGGACGATGTCTTCTTCTTCTTGGGGGTGGCCTCGGGAAGCCTCCTGCTTCCGCGATCCGGGTCTTCCAGTGATGCGGCCTGAAAGGCTCGTTCCAGGGAACACACCGTGTCCTTCTCTTCACAGCGCACCATGATGACTCCGCCACTTCCTGGCATCTTGAGGACGTTGTAGCCATGGTGAGTCACGGCCATGAACTTGGCCAGCGCTGGGTACCCAAGGATGGCGTTGTACGGCAGGCGAATGTGAGCGACGTGGAAGTCGATGAGCTCGGTGCGGTAGTTGTTGCACGCTCTGAAGGTGACAGGGAGGCGGACCTGCCCAATCAGGACCGTGGAGCCGTCGGTGACTCCGGAGAAAGGCTTGGTTGGCTGAAGCTGGTTGTAGGGCACTTGGAGATTGCTGAATGTTTCCACGGACAGGACGTTGAGCCCTGCCCCGCCATCGATAAGGGTCCTCGTGACCAGCATGTTGCTGATGATTGGGGAACAAAGCATTGGGAGGACTCCGATCATGGCCGCACACTTAAGCTGATCCGCTGAGCTGAACGTGATGGCGCACGCTGACCACCTAAGAGGGTGCGTGGCTTCGGGCTTGGGGAGGACTGCATTCACTTCACGGGCGAACTGCTTGAAGATTTGCTGAGAGGCTGGGGCTTGAGCCCCGCCCAGGATGCAGGCGATCGCGCGCAGCTCCTGGAAGCCCACATCCCCCTCGTCCTGATGGCGGTCCTCGTTTCTCCTTCGCTGCGGCGGCAGCGGAGGGAGGCCTGCGTTGCCTTGCGGGCGATCGTCGTGAGGCTGATCCCTCCAGTCTCCCTCGCGAGGCAGGTCTTGCCAGCGATCGTCGCGTGGTCGATCGCGCCACCCTTGGCGCTGGCAGCGGTCTTCCCAGCGTCCTGCGTTTCTTCCTCCTCCTCGACCGTAGCCCCGGTCACCGCGGTCGGGACAACGGCCGATCCTTCCTTCTCCCACGACTCGGAGCTCTTGACATTCATTGGTGTTGTGGGTGTGGAGGTCATGGTACACACAGTACCTGCTGCCCTTGGAAGGTTCGGACTGATCTCTTCCCTGCTTGGTGTTTGGTTCTGCCGCGAGCACGGCAGCCGCCTTGAGCTTCACATCCTTGGCCTTGGGCTTCTTCTCTTCTGGGTCTACGGCAGACAGCTCGAGGAGTGAGAGACGCCCTTCCTCAGCCCTGGCGCACTTGGTTGCCAAGTTGAACAGCTAAAAGGAAGTGCACAGGTCTTCATGCATCGCCAACTCCTCCTTCATATTGATGTTGCGCATGCCGTCGGAGAAGGCTGAGATGATGGCCTCCTCGGTCACCTTGGAAATCTTGAGGCATGCGTTGTTGAAGCGCTGGATGTACTTCTGCAGGGTCTCTCCGGGTTGTTGCTTGATGCGGCGCATGTCGCTCACGGCGGGTGGCCGGACGCGGGTACCTTGGAAGTTGGCGATGAAGCGGGTGCGCATCTCGTCCCAGGAGGAGATCGTGCCTGGAGCTAGGTTTAGGAGCCAGGTGCGGGCCCCGTCCTTGAGCGCCATGGGAAGCCAGTTCGCCATGACCTTCTCGTCTCCGTTGGCAGCTTCGATGCCCAGCTCATAGAGCTGGAGGAACTCCGCAGGGTCGGTCGTGACGTCGTAACAAGGAGGCAGGTCTGGCTTGAACTTGACGGGCCACGCGACGCTGCGCAGCTCGGTGGTGAAGGCACGGCAGCCTGCTGTGGCCACAGGAGGACTTGGGTGACGGAGAGCTTGGTCTTGCAGGTCCCCACGCGCTGCAGCTGGGAGCAGCGCGGGGTCTTGACGTGCGGGAGCAGGAGCATCGTCGCGACGTGCTGGAGCAGGGAGTGCTCGGGCAGCTTCTTGTGGCCGAGGGCCTTCTTGGCAGCTCTGCTCTTGCCGCGCTGGCACCTGACGGAGCGGGTTCCGCCCAGGGGCCACGCGCCTTGGGGCCTGGGCGCCTTCTTGAGGAGGAGGCGGCTGGGGCACCCCTAGAGCTTCGTCGCCCGCGCAGGGCGGGGTGCGGTGCAGCGGAACGGACGGCGCAGGAGAGCCCCCTACGGCACAGACGAGCTCGGCGATGCGGTCGAGCCACTCTTCATATACGTCGTCGACGGGACAGTAGCACAGGAGCTCGTTTGCCGCGATGAGCGCAGCTCGAGCCTCCATGGGTGCGCGGAGCGCGCGGGACGAAGAACCAGCTGGGGTGAGCGAGGGAGTAGCGGTGCGGCCGTCTTGCCACACGGACGGGTGCTGAGACGACGCTTGCTGCTCGTTTCCCGCCGGGCCGGTGGCGGCGTTGACTGTCCGATTTTGGGTTCCGGCAGACCCTTGAGGTTCGAACACTGGGGTGAGTGCGGAGATTTCGCCTCCTACCTACCTGCACCCCTCCGCCTCGCTAAGATCTAAGCAATGGAAAGAACAACACGAATGACACAGGGTTTATACTGGTTCGGGCCACCGTTGTGGTGTAATACCCTACTCCAGTGTGTGGTGTGGTCGATTGCCTCTTGGGCTGATGATGATGAACAACACAAGGAAGAACAGCCTCGTGAGGGTCTGCTCTTGGCTGGGGCGATGAACTGCGGGGAGGAGTTCAGTCACCCTTCTCTCTCTCTCTTTCCTTCTCTTTTCCTTCTCTCGTCTTTTTCCTCTTCCCTCGTCCCTCTCTCGTTCTGTGGGTGGTTGGTCCTATTTATAGAGGCCCTGATGCCCTTCCCAAATATCTAGCGGGAAGGGAGCCAACAATGGCGCGCTAATTTGAAGGGGGACAGCTAGTACGAGCTATCCTGACAAAAGTAGTCTTCGCCTGCACAAAGCTCTAGTGGTGACGCCGTCTTGGGCTCCACAATGACCTCCGTCTTGCAGTCCTCCTGGTCTTGGTCTTGTTGCACCGAAATGGCAACCTTTGCCTGATGCCTCGGTACTCCGCGGCTGCGCTTGCTCCCTTTGCACCAAAGAGGAAAGGAGGAAGCTGCGCGGGCTGGCACCCGCCTGGCGCCTTTGATCGTCATGGCTTGCGTCACGGGCACCTCGTGAGGTACCCCGCCTTGCTCTCTCCGCCTCCTCGCGAGCCAGCCTGATGAGGCCGTGCCTGAGGAAGTTCCGCGTCGTCCGCCCCGCGAGGCTTGGCCCCTTGCGAGGGTCTTGGGTCTATGTTGGTGAAGATGGGCCGTGCTGGGCCCCCCTTTGAGCCACGCCACAGGCCGCAGGCAGGCAAGTCTGGTGACCCCCGTTCCCAGAACGCCGACAGTAGCCCCCGGGCCCAAGGCGTGCCCGGACTTGGCCATGCAGGGAGGCGGAAGGGCAAGAGCGAAGCACCGCGGGCCCTAACAGCCTGCGGCCTTGGGCGCCGCGTGGCGGTTGATTGGACGTGGGCGTCTCCACTTCCCCATGGCGCCTCGGCAATTGCACGGATTGGACAAGTCCCTGCATGCAAAGCGGGTCATGATTACCTGCGATCGTGGAGGTTGGCGGTTGGCCTTCGCCGGCTATAAGTACGGAACAACGTGCGCCCTTCCAGCCGGCTTTCTGGCTTCAAATTTGGCCGGAGGCCGCTCGAGCTCACTAGCGACGACCCGTAAGCGTTTCATTCTTGTCTTTATTTCTTATTCTGCTTCTAAGGCTTGACGTCCGCATCTCTTGGACAGGTTGGTGCCTGCAGCAAAGGAGTCGAAGGGGGCTCCTGAGGTTCCATCCGTGGAAGCGCCTCTGCCCATGAAGGAGGGTGACCGCGACGCACGGGCTTCTCCTGCCCGGTCGTCCTCGCGAGGCTTGGCTGAGCCGGCTGGGGCGAGCTCGGCCCCCACGGCCCAAGTGACTCCCGAGGTGTCCTTGCCTGCCGCCGCCACTACAGCCGTTGGGGCGCAGCAGACTCTGCCTCAGGATGTTGTGGCCGCGCAGCCGCCTTCTCCTCCTACTCCACCGGCTGCTGTCTGTCCGACTCCTTCTGCCGTTCTGGATCGTGCTATCACTGAGCTGGACCGACTGCGGCAGGATCTTCCTGGCGCCGACCCTCGCTTGGTGGCCGGGCGCTTGGAGCTGGCTTCCGGATGGGTTCGCTCCGACGGTTCCATTCGGGCGGCGCTGGTCCAGGCCTCGACGGCTTGCAATGAGGAGAAGCAGGCCGTCCTTGAGGTGAAGGCTGCTCGTGATGCAGCCCTGGGGGAGGTGGTCGACGTCCGTGGTCGCTGCAAGGCGCTGGAGGACGAGCTGCAGGGCCTGCGGGACCAGCTCGCGAAAGAGGTCCGCCTTCGCCAAGAGCAGGAAGAAGGTCTGAAGGCTCGCGAGGCGGCCGTCAAGGAGAGGGAGGTCAAGCTCAGGAAGCCCCGCGACCGCCTAGGCGCGCTGGAGCAGGAGTTGGGGCGAGGAAGGCCGAGCTGGACGACAAGGCCCTGGTTCTTGCCGAGGACCGCGTGGCCTTCAGAGAGATGGAGGCGAAGGCTCGCTCCTCGCTGAGGACGCTTTACGACAGCGGCCTGGAGAGCCCGCTGGCTGGCGCCGAGGACGGCCCCGCCAAGCTGCTTCCCTTCCTGGTTCGCACTCTTGAAGATGTCGCCCTTGGCCTTGGCCCCACGGCGGAGGCCGAGGCGCGTGTCCTGTCTTCTGCAGCACTGACGCGGGTGCTCACCCACATCTACCTTCGCGATCCCAACGTCGACCTCGACGGCCTGCTGGAGCCAGTAAGTGGCGAGCGTGCCGCTGCCACTGCCGAGGCCATGAAGGGTCAAACGGAGGCTCTGCTGGGGAAGTTCCGGGCCTTCAGCACCAAGCCGAAGCAAGGCGCTGCCGACCCCACTGCTCCATGAGGCGCACCCACTCCGCGATGCTCCACCGCCGACAAGTGACTCCGTTGTGGCTCTTGTCCTGCCTTTAATTCCTGCACATGTATCATGCCTCGGGAGGCGTTTAAACTTGCGTTTGGCATTGAGATAACAGTGTGGACTGTAATATTTGCTTTTGAATTCCTTGAAATTTGCGCTTTTCCTTCCTACTTGCTTATGTTCTACGCCGGCAGAGCCCGGCCCCGCGCATACCTCACCAAGCGTTAGTCCTGACCGGAAACCAGGACGGGGCCAAGGAGTGAGGGGCTACGTGACAAGTTAGGCTCCTGAGTCGCGATGCTCAGGAGTCCCCCTTGGCGCACGAATAGCAAGTAGGGAGGTGTGATGTGGGTGGATCTACCGTTCTACGTCTGCAGAGCCCGGCCGCGCGCATACCTCACCCAGCGTTAGCCTTTCGGAACTAAGGAGTGAGGGGCTACGTGACCAGTTAGGCTCCTGAGTCGCGATGCTCAGGAGTCCCCCTTGACGCTCAAACGGCCTTCGTACCTTTGCTCCGCTC
>NC_057797.1:236351145-236403581 GCF_018294505.1 Triticum aestivum | reverse complement strand
TGGCTGGGCGGCGTGCGTCTGGGCGTGACCCAGGCGCAGCCCCCGTGCCCAGCCCCCTCGCGCGGCACTCCCGAGGGGAGGCGTTACGATGAGGCTAGACACTGAGCTCTGGGCTCCCTGAGGTTGATGCGGCCCGGGGGCCACCCTCAGTTGTTTATCGCCAGCGCGGAGCATAGCACTTCCGTATGTGTACGGGCATAGCCGCTCCTCGGCAGTGTCGTTAGCCAGCGCGGAGCATGGTGCTTCCACTGGTACGTGGGAGGGGGCCCCCTCCAGGAGGAGCCCTCGGGGCGTGTACAGCCCCGCCCTGACACGTGGCTGGCACGGTAGGGCCTGGCGAGGTGTATCTGGGCACCCGTGGGCCAGCGCGGGACTCATGGGGCCCTACCTCTAGGCGGGTTGCGCCTGACACTTGGCCTTATCTTGTGATGTGTCCCTGCAAATTTGGTTAGATGCCGGCACTCTACGTCCTCGGGTCCCGGCCCTCGAGATGGTCTCAGCCGTCGCTGGTATGCCAGGTCGCGATGCCGTGGACAAGGCCAGAGGGTGAGGGCTGGAGAGCCAGTAAGAGCCCTGAGTCGCGATGCTCAGGTACCCCCCCCCTTTAACGTGCAAGCGGTCGGCATGGAGAAGAAGAGGTGCCGTGGGCCGGCATCAAATAATCAAGCATGGTGGGTATGATGCATAACCGGAAATAACTGCAAATGAGATGCACGCCACTGGGTCTGGCCCGAGCGAGTTGGGGATCGTGCAGCCCGAGGGGCGCCCCCAACAAGGTAAGCTAACAACATGAAATAAAAAGGGATACATGCCGCAGGGACGGACCCACGCGGCCTGGGAATAATGCAGCCCTTGGGGGGTGCTCCCAGCTGGAAGTGAAACTTGAAAGATGTTACCTGATGACGTTGAGGATGAAGGGGTGTTGGTGTAGCAGACTCGGCGGGCTGCGGAAGTCGATCCTCACGAGCCCCCAGGCCCTGGGGCATTAGGAGGCTCCGGAGGCACTTGTGGCTCCCTGCGGGCCATCTCATCTCCGCCAGGGCTGCGGAACGCCTGGCCTCTTGTGCCTCCATGATGCCCCTCATGAGGCGCTGGTACGTGACAGCCGCGTTCGGCAAGCCGTAAGGCATGCGAACGCAGCTGTGGGGTGGACCTCCGCAGCGCCCCACTCGCGAGGGCCAGAGGCGCTCCAGAGAGGCGACTCGGTTGAGCCCTGGTATGTCGATGCAGACGCGCAGCCCACCATCCTCGCCTGGATGGGGAGCCACTGCTGGTAGATGGCGGCCACCTTTCATCACCCTTGACTCCTGTAGCTCCTGAATGGCCTTGCTGACGAACTCCCGAGGGTCTGGCTCTCCTTGCCTTACTCCTTCTTGAGGGAAATGTGCTTCAAAGCATGCCTCCATGTGGTGCCCAAGCGCCTCCCTCGTGACCCTAGCCAGGTCGGTGGCCCTCCAGGGGAGAGCCCCCGAGCCCTGCCTGAGGAGGGCGCCGGGCGCGCTTTCCTATGCAACGGAAGGAGGTTCCCCCTGGGCAGGCACGGGCCCAGAGGGGCCTGCCTCCTGAGGGGCCGGGCCGGACAATGTCTTCTTCTTGGGGGCGGTCTCGGGAAGCCTCCTGCTTCCGCGATCCGGTCTTCCAGCGACGCGGCCTGAAAGGCTCATTCCAGGGAACACACCGTGTCCTTCTCTTCATAGGGCACCGTAATGACTCCGCCACTTCCTGGCATCTTGAGGACGTTGTAGCCGTGGTGAGTTACGGCCATGAACTTGGCCAGCGCCGGGTACCCAAGGATGGCGTTGTACGGCAGGCGAATGTGAGCGACGTCGAAGTCGATGAGCTCGGTGCGGTAGTTGTCGCGTTCCTCGAAGGTTACAGGGAGGCGGACCTGCCCAATCGGGACCGTGGAGCCGTCGGTGATTCCGGAGAAGGGCTTGGTTGGCTGAAGCTGGCTGTAGGGCACTTGGAGATTGTTGAATGTTTCCATGGACAGGACGTTGAGCCCTGCCCCACCATCGATGAGGGTCCTGGTGACCACCACGTTGCTGATGATTGGGCAACAAAGCATCGGGAGGACTCCAGCTGTAGCTGCACACTTGAGCTAATCTGCTGAGCTGAACGTGATGGCGCATGCCGACCACCTGAGAGGGCGCGTGGCTTCAACCCTGGGGAGGACTGCATTCACTTCGCGGGCGAACTGCTTGAAGATGCGTTGAGAGGCTAGGGCCTGAGCCCCGCCCAGGATGCAGGCGATCGCGCACGGCTCCTGGAAGCCCCCAGCCCCCTCGTCTTGGTGGCGGTCCTCGTTTCTCCTTGGCTGCGGCGGCAGCGCAGGGAGGCCTATGTTGCCATGCGGGCTATCCTCGCGAGGCTGATCCCTCCAGTCTCCCTCGCGAGGCGGGTCTTGCCAGCGATCCTCGCGAGGTTGATCGTGGCACCCTTGGCGTGGGCCACGGTCTTCCCAGTGTCCCGCGTTCCTTCCTCCTCCTCGAGCGTAGCCCCGGTCACCACGGTCGGGGCGACGGCTGATCCTTCCTTCTCGCACGGCTCGGAGCTCTTGACATTCGTTGGTGTTGTGGGTGTGGAGGTCGTGGTACACACAATACCTGCTGCCCTTGGAAGGTTCGGACTGATCTCTTCCCCGCTTGGTGTTTGGTTCTGCCGCGAGCACGACAACCCCCTTGCGCTTCACGTCCTTCGCCTTGGGCTTCTTCTCTTCTGGGTCTGCGGCAGGCAGCTCGAGGAGGGAGAGACGCCCTTCCTCAGCCCTGGCGCACTTGGTCGCCAAGTTGAACAGCTCCAAGGAAGTGCACAGGTCTTCATGCATCGCCAGCTCCTCCTTCATCTTGACATCGCGCACGCCGTCGGAGAAGGCTGAGATGATGGCCTCCTCAGTCACCTTGGGAATCTTGAGGCGTGCGTTGTTGAAGCGCTGGATGTACTTCTGCAGGGTCTCCCCGGGTTCTTGCTTGATGCGGCGCATGTCGCTCATGGCGGGTGGCCGGTCATGAGTACCTTGGAAGTTGGCGATGAAGCGGATGCGCATCTCGTCCCAGGAGGAGATCGTGCCTGGAGCCAGGTTCAGGAGCCAGGTGCGGGCCCCATCCTTGAGCGCCATGGGAAACCAGTTCGCCATAACCTTCTCGTCTCCATTGGCAGCTTCGATGCCCAGTTCGTAGAGCTGGAGGAACTCCGCAGGGTCAGCCGTGCCGTCGTAACGAGGAGGCAAGTCCGTCTTGAACTTGTCGGGCCACGCGACACTGCATAGCTCGGTGGTGAAGGCACGACAGCCTGCTGTGGACACGGGAGGCCTTGGGTGATGCAGATCTTGGTCTTGCATGTCCCCACGCGCTGCAGCTTGGTCTTGACGTGCGGGAGCAGGAGCATGGTACAACGTGCTGGAGCAGGGAGCGCCCGGGCAGCTTCTTGCGGGCGAGGGACTTCTTGGCAGCTCTGCTCTTGCCGCGCTGGCACCTGACGGAGCGGCTTCCGCCCAGGGGCCATGCGCCTTGGAGCCATGGCGCCTTCTTGTGGAGGAGGCGGCCGGGGCGCCGCCGGAGCTTCGTCGCCCGCGCGGGGCGGGGTGCGGTGCAGCGGAGCGGACGGCGCAGGAGAGCCCCCTGTAGCGCGGACGAGCTCGGCGACGCGGTCGAGCCATTCTTCGTAGACATCATTGACGGGACGGTAGTGCAGGAGCTCGTTTGCCTCGATTATCGCAGCTCGAGCCTCCATGGGTGCACGGAGCGCGCGGGACGAAGAACCAGCTGAGGTGAGCGAGGGAGTAGCAGTGCGGCCGTCTTGCCGCATGGACGGATGCTGAGACGATGCTTGCTGCTCGTCCCCCGCCGGGCCGGTGGCAGCGTTGACGGCAGGTGATGGGGAACGGCAAGGACGCCCGCCGACAGGAGCTGTCTGGGCGACGCGGGAAGCGAGAGCGGCCCGGCGCTCGTCGTGGGCCCGACTAGCGTCAGACATGGGCGTGATGGTCGGAGGAGAACGGGGCGGTGGAAGACGAATTCCGGCGCACCCCTACCTGGCACGCCAAATGTTAGATTTTGGGTTCCGGCAGACCCTTGAGGTTCGAACACTGGGGTGCGTGCAGAGATTTCGCCGCCTACCTACCTGCACCCCTCCGCCTCGCTAAGATCTAAGCAATGGAAAGAACAATACGAATGACACAGGGTTTATACTGGTTCGGGCCACCGTTGTGGTGTAATACCCTACTCTAGTGTGTGGTGTGGTGGATTGCCTCTTGGGCTGATGATGATGAACAATACAAGGAAGAACAGCCTCACGAGGGTTTGCTCTTGGCTGGGGCGATGAATTGCGGGGAGGAGTTCAGTCACCCTTCTCTCTCTCTCTCTCTTTCCTTCTCTTTTCCTTCTCTCGTCTTTTCCCTCTTCCCTCGTCCCTCTCTCATTCTGTGGGTGGTTGGTCCTATTTATAGAGGCCCTGGTCCTCTTCCCAAATATCGAGCGGGAAGGGAGCCAACAATGGTGGGCTAATTTGAAGGGGGACAGCTAGTACCAGCTATCCTGACAAAAGTAGTCTTCGCCTGCACAAAGCTCTGGTGGTGACGCTGTCTTGGGCTCCACAATGACCTTCGTCTTGCAGTGCTCCTGGTCTTGGTCTTGTTGCACCGAAATGGCAACCTTTGCCTGATGCCTCGGTACTCCACGGCTGTGCTTGCTCCCTTTGCATCAAAGAGGAAAGGAGGACGCTGCGCTGGCTGGCACCCGCCTGGCGCCTTTGGTCGTCATGACTTGCGTCACGGGCACCTCGTGAGGTACCCCGCCTTGCTCTCTCCGCCTCCTCGCGAGCCATCCTGATGAGGCCATGCCTGAGGAAGCTCCGCGTGGTCCGCCCTGCGAGGCTTGGCCCCTCGCGAGGGTCTTGGGTCTGTGTTGGTGAAGATGGGCCATGCTGGGCCCCCCTTTGAGCCACACCGCAGGCCGCAATCAGGCAAGTCTGGGGACCCCCGTTCCCAGAACGCCGACATTGATGGCAGGTGACGGGGAACGGCGAGGACGCCCGCCGATGGGAGCCTTCTGGGCGATGCGGGAGGCGAGAGCGGCTCGGTGCTCGGCATGGGCCCAACGAGCGTCAGACATGGATGCGATGGTTGGAGGAGTATGGGGCGGTAGAAGACGAATTCCGGCGCACCCCTACCTGGCGCGCCAAATGTCGGATTTCGGGTTCTGGCAAACCCTTGAGGTTCGAACACTGGGGTGCACGCGGAGATTTCGCCTTCTACCTACCTGCACCCCACCGCCTTGCCAAGATCTAAGCTATGGAAAGAACAACACAAGAGACACAGGGTTTATACTGGTTCGGGCCACCGTTGTGGTGTAATACCCTACTCTAGTGTGGTTTGGTGGATTGCCTCTTGGGATGATGATGATGAGCAATACAAGGAAGAACAGCCTCGCGAGGGTCTGGCCTTGGTTGGGGCGATGAACTGCTTGGAGGAGTTCAGTCACCCTTCTCTCTCTCTCCCTACTACCCTGGGGGTGGCTAGCCCTATTTATAGGCAAAGGCCCTGGGCCTCTTCCCAAATATTGAGCGGGAAGGGCGCCAACAATTGACCATTTTGAAGGGGAACATATGGTACACTTATCCTGACTAAAGTTGGTTCTCGCCTGCCAAAGGCTCTGGTGGTGACGCTAGCCTGGGCTCCACAATGACTTCCTCCCTGCTGTTGGGCTGGTCTTGGTCTCGTTGCACCGAAACGGGTGTCTTTCCTTGATGCTCCCACCTGCACTTGCTCCCTTTGCACCAAAGAGGAAAGGAGGACACTGCGCGGGCTGGCGCCCGCCTGGCACCCTTGGTCGTCATGGCTTGCGTCACGGGCACCTCGTGAGGTACCCCACCTTGATCTCTCCGCCTCCTCACGAGCTAGCCTGATGAGGCCACGCCTGAGGAAGCTCCGTGTCATCCGCCCCGCGAGGCTTGGCCCCTCGCGAGGGTCTTGGGTCTGTGTTGATGAAGATGGGCCGTGCTGGGGCCCCCTTTGAGCCACGCCACGGGCCGCAGGCACGCAAGTCTGGGGACCCCCGTTCCCAGAACGCCGACACTGGCGGGGGGTGGCCTGCTCGGACATTAAATCAGCAGCCTCTTTATCAGCAGCCGCTCTACTCACCCTCTCCTGCTCTTGGACTTGTGACAAGGCGCCCTTGAGAGTCTCAATCTCGGCCGCACTACCTGCAAATCATTTACACAATAAGGTGTGTTAGGTTACAACTCCACACTCGAACAAAATTTCAATCACGCAAATACGTACCTTGCACCTCATCGAACTACTTGTTAATACAGTTGAGGTCATCATCGGCCAGCTTCAGCTTGCGTTTGATCTCGGAAACTTCAGCGGCCTGGGTGGTCACCGCCAACAGTGAATCTTGTATATTTAATAGATATGTACCTCACCTTCTGTGATATTCATTTGATCCTCTGTTCGCCTTTTTGAAAAACTGAGCATAGTCTCAGGGGCTACTATCTGTATACAGGCACAAGTTTTCTCATATAAAAGGCATCTTACGTTGCATACCTCAAAGCCTGTCAGTAGGCTGGTAAAGGCTCCATTCAACCTGCTCTTGGCGGACTAAATCTGCTCAACCACCGAACCCATCAGGGTATGGTGCTTCTCCACGACGGAAGCACGTCGAAGTGCTTCCGTCAGGGTGTCTGGCGCCTCCAGATTAATGGAGGTTGTCGGTGGAGTCGGTGCTCCCCCTCCTTCAAAGGGGGTTTCCCACTCGATTCTGGAGCCGTACTGGTCTCCGGAATGGTGTGAGGCCGGGGGCCAGATTGGTCATGGCCCCCGTCGTCAGTCTCCATAGGTGTTGGTTCCCCCATGTTCTCGGCAGCCGAGGTGTTACCCGCTGGCACCATCTGGACGGCCTCCCTCACCTATCCATGGCTTGGAGAGGCTTTTCGGGACAACACTTCGGTGTCGTCCATAGCATTTAGCGGGGAGGCTCGCGGAGGTGTCTCGCTCTCCACCATCCCTGGCTCCAGCGAATTCCCCGAAGACGATGATTGGGGAAGATCAGGGGCCGGACTGAGCCACACGATACAAATATGTTTGAACTACAATCATAAAAACTAGACATACGTATAGTGTCCTTGGGTACTTACAATGCTGCTAGGGGCTTCGACCTAGGGTGTCGGAGTAATGGGCCACAGGTAGGCTAACCCGAGCCCCAGAACCTTTCAAGACATCGGGGCAGGCTGCGCCCCTCAAGACCCCAGGATGAAGAGCCGCCTTCTGAGAAGTCGGCGGCAAGACGGCCGACTGCCCACACACGGCCGAGTCCCAGGGACGACTTCAGTATAAGCCGACTCATGACAGGAGACTTCCAGAGAAGCCGGCTTTGGGGAGTCGGCCCGCGAATCCAACGAGCCCATATCCTCATCGGGAGGGGCAGGACCGGGGAGTGGCTACAGTAAAGCTCGCTCCCGCCCCTTACTAAGGGCAGGCGTGGCCACAGCATGCCGTACCAGGGGAGATCTCCATGCGGCATGGCACTGTTGCCGTGCTGGCCCTGACATCAACGCAGAAGGACCGAATCCAGCGCCCACGACGGCTTGTCTGTACGACCCTGGGAGGGCGGGTCCCACCAGTTAGTGGAACCCTAGGAGGCGGCGAGTGCGCCACCAGTCGGCCCCCGGAGTCGGCCAGACCCTCCCCCGAGGCCCACGCGCCATTAACCAGAAGTGACGGAGAGTGGCAACAGTGATCGCCCGCCAGGCGGCGGGGCTGTTGCCACGACCCCATGATCAAGCCCGCGTCATCAGAAGCACGGCTATAGTAATCAGCAGCCGGCAAGACCCGCCCGTGGCGGACGCGGCCTGTCGGCTCCGTACCTGGCCAGTCGGCGGGGCCCACCAGTCGGCGGGCCCCAGCAGTCGGAGGAGAAGACGGAGGCCAGAGGCACTGACGGCTGGGTCTGTGTCCAGCCGGATTACCATTGTACCCCTGGGGGGTAGGCCTATATAAACCCCCCAGGGCGCCCATGCAAAGGGTGGGAATCCATTAGCTCTAGACCAGATCATATAGGAGGGAGAGAGATAGCCTTGCCCTCTCCTACCTCCAGGAAACAGCTCAAGGAGCAATCGTGTAAACACCTTGCCATAGTGATCATGCGGAGACCCCGCAGAGCAGTAGTAGGGGTATTATCTCCCCGGAGAGCCCTGAAGCTGGGTAAGATTCGCCGGCATGCATGTCTCGCCACATCCCGTTTCCAGGCACCGGCGACGTTCTACTCACCCCCACCATGATAAGCCATCCTTTGGCATATGTCGCACCCAACCCCCGACATTTGGCGCCCACCGTGGGGCCTGGTGCACCGCCGTCTGGAGACCTGTTCTGGACGGGAACTCTTTTCCTCCCTGGCGAGCGCAGCCAGCCAGGCACGCCAAACGGAGTTTGCGCCGACACGCTGTGCGGCGTTGAGATCGTCTGCGCAGCCAGTTGCCTCGCCGAACTTGTCGGAGAGGTTCGCCTCTCCGACGAACCTGCATCCAACGCAGGCACAGGCGGCTCCGAGAGCCTCCTCACGAGCCTCCTCGATCAACTCCACGTTTCCGGCGAGCCTGCCGTGGACTTGGAGTCTATAGGCTCCACCGACCCGATGCTGGTCGACTCCGACACCGTGTCGCTCGACGTGTTCCCCACTAATGTGGTGGTCTACGACAAACCTCACCCTCACGCGGAGAGCGACGGAAGCACCGTCACCGAGGTGCACGTCATCAGTCATGACAAGCTCCCCGACGGAGGAGCGCACGATCCGCTCGGCGCGGTGCTACAAGACCTGACCGCGGCCATTCCGGAAGATGCTGACGCGGAGACGTTGGAGACGCGCCGCCTTCAGCTCGTCAAAGGCGCGAAGAAGCTGGCTAGCATGAGGCGCTTGTGAGAAGCCTGCCAGCGAGAGATAGATCGCGCAGTTGGCGGCTCGCCGGCCCCGGTGGGGCCCTAGCCGCCTTGATGCGGTCCAGCAGCGCGGCGTAGCCATCGCCGACCTGTTCGGGGAAAGCCGCCCCGTGTATGCTACACCAGCGGAGAACATCCGAGCCTCCCAGGCGGCGGCGGACGAGCTGGACAATTTCGAGGGCGAAGAACGCCGCCTAATGATGGAGCGTGTCCAGCGGCTCCTCGACGCGGCTACCACGCAGAACGAGGTCGGCTGCCGCACGGAGGCGCCGCAGCGGCAAAACGACGACCTTCGCCGAGATCAAGGCGCGACATCTCGGACGCCGACTAACGGTGCCCGAGGAAGAAGAGATAAGGATCCGGCCGTCAGCCACAGTCAGACTCACATTACCATAGAGCGCGACCGAGAGGCGAGTCTGCCCGCCGCCTGTTGACCATCCGACTCTCGGGGACCGCCTTTGCCGCCGAGTGGGAGTAGGAGAAAATGACGCCCGCCACCGGATCGACCGACTGCACAGATCCCTAGCGCTGGAAGAAGAAGACGAGTTGGGTCCGCCTTGTTTCGGGCCCCGCATTTGAGACGAGCCCTTTCCCAGAGGGTTCACGCTCCCAAGAGACACGCCCATCTATACCGGCTCCGTGAAGCCGGAAGACTGGCTGGTCGACTACTCCACGGCAGTCAGCATAGCAAACGGCAACAAGCGTGTCGCCATAAAATACGTTCCGCTCATGCTCCAGGGCACGGCTCGGACATGGCTGAACAGCCTGAAGTCTCGCAGCATCAACAGCTGGGTCGACTTCACCGAAGCATTCGTCCGCAACTTCACCAGCACATACAAGCGTCCTCCCAAGCCTCGACAACTCTCCGTGTGGATGCAAGGCCCCGACGAGTCCACTCGCGATTACCTCACGCATTGGGCCGAGCTTTGGAACTCCTGCGAGGGCGTGCACAAGGTGCAGGCCATCGAGTACTTCATAGCCGAGTGCAGAGAAGGCACCCTCCTCAAGCACAAGCTCCTCTGCGACGAGCCAGAAACCCTCGACGAGCTGCTGATCATTGCGGACAAGTACGTCATGGCCGACTCCTCCATGAAGGCGGAAATTCAAGTTAGCGCAACTGGCAAAGTGGCCCCTCAAGCTCCAAGAACTCCAGCGGGAGACGCCACTCGGCGACAACAGCAGGGCGACCACAAGCGCAAGGCCCCGCAGTCGGCTTCTAGCAGCCGGCAGGTCGCGACCGTTGAAGCCCAGCAGCCGGATGGGCAGCCTCCGCACAAGTGACAGAAAGGCGGCAAGCCCAACTGGTTGCCGACCTTCTCCTACGAGCAGACTCTGGATGGACCTTGCAAGTTCCATAGCGGCGCAAAGCCGTCGAATCACACCACCCGAAAGTGCCACTGGCTCACCAGGATCGCCAAGGGAGATGGCCTCCTGCCTCCACCGCCTGCTGGGCAGCCGCCTCTGCCTCCGCCCCAGTCGGCGCAGTACAAGACGAATACCCCGAGGAACACGGAGCCTACGTGGTGTTTACCAGTATGGCTGATGATCGACGTAGCAGGAGGCTGCAGCGACAAGAGGTGAACGCAGTAGCATCAGAGACGCCAGAGTTCATGCACTGGTCCGAGAAGCCTATCAGCTGGAGCAGAGCTAACCACCCAGAGGTGATGCCGAGTCCGGGCTCCTATGCCTTGGTCTTTGATGCCACCTTTGCTATGGATAGACGAGCCGCGTGTTTCTCGCGAGTTCTAATAGACGGAGGCAGCAACATCAACATCCTGTACAAGGACACCATGGAGAAGCTAGGAATCAAGCAAAGACAGCTTCAGAACAGCCGGACTGTGTTCCACGGCATTGTTCCTGGGCTTTCCTGTTCACCAGTCGGCAAGATCCTGATGGACGTCCTCTTTGGAGACAAAGATCACTTCCGCCGAGAGTCGGTTTGGTTTGAGGTGGTAGACCTTGAGAGCCCATACCATGCGCTACTCGGTCGACCTGCCTTGGACAAGTTCATGGCGGTCCCCCACTACGCCTACCTCAAAATGAAGATGCCCAGTTCCAGGGGAATTCTGACTGTAGCCGGCAACTACCGGAAGTCGTCGGCCTATGCGGCTGAGAGCAGTCGGCTAGCCGAGTCCCTGGTGATCGCGGCCGAGAAGAGGCTCCTTGAGCGAGTTGTGGCGATGGCCGGCAAGCAGCCAGTGGTATCGCCCAACCCAAAGGAGTCGGAGGCTAAGGGTTCGTTCAAGCCGGCCAAAGAGACAAAGAAGATACCCTTGGATACGGAGCACCGAGAGAGGTACGCTGTCGTAGGCGCAAACCTTGACAGCAAATAGGAAGGCGAGCTCGTCGATTTCCTCCGTGAGAATCGGGAAATCTTTGCATGGTCCCCCAAAGACATGCCAGGTGTACCGACGGAATTCGCCGAGCACAAGTTACATGTCCGATCTGATGCAAAGCCGGTCAGGCAGCCCCTGCACCGCCTATCAGAAGAGAAGAGAAGAGTTGTTGGAGAAGAGATAGCCCGACTCCTGGCAGCTGGCTTCATTATGGAAGTATTCTTTCCAGAGTGGCTAGCCAATCCGGTCCTGGTGCTGAAGAAGAACAAGCAGTGGTGAAAGTGCATCGACTACACAAGCCTCAACAAAGCCTGCCCCAAGGACCCGTTTGCTCTACCAAGAATTGTCAGGTGATAGACTCCACCGCCGGATGCGAGCTGTTGAGCTTTTTGGATGCATACTCAGGATATCATCAGATCAAGTTGAACCCGGCTGACAGACTGAAGACCGCCTTCATCACGCCGTTTGGAGCCTTCTGCTACCTTACCATGACGTTCGGCTTGAGGAATGCCGGCGCCACCTTTCAGCGTTGCATGCAAAAGGGCCTCCTCAAGCAGCTCGGCAGAAACACCCACGTCTACGTGGACGATGTGGTGGTGAACACGGAAAAGCGTGGAACACTGCTGGAAGACCTCAAGGAGACCTTTGAGAACCTGCGTCGATTCCAGATCAAGCTCAACCCCGAGAAGTGTGTCTTCGGAGTACCAGCCGGCCAGCTCCTTGGCTTCCTGGTCTCTGAACGCGGCATAGAATGCAACCCTGTGAAGATCAAGGCTATTGAGAGGATGGAGGTACCCAGCCGACTGCTGGATGTCCAAAAGTTCACCGGCTGCTTGGCGTCCATCAGCCGATTCGTTAGTCGGCTGGGCGAGAAAGCTCTCCCCTTATACCAACTCATGAAGAAGACCACTTTTTTCGAGTGGAACCACAAGGCGGACGAAGCTTTTCTCCAATTGAAGAAGATGCTGACTACTCCACCCATTCTGGCAGCTCCGACACCTAAGGAACCTATGCTCCTGTACATCGCCGCCACCAGCCGGGTAGTCAGCGTGGTCATTGTAGTGGAACGCATGGAGGAAGGCAAGGCGCTACCTGTCCAGAGACCGGTATATTACCTGAGCGAGGTACTGTCAACCTCCAAGCAGAACTACCCCCACTACCAGAAGATGTGCTATGGCGTGCACTTTACCGCCAAGAAATTGAGGCCTTACTTTCAAGAGCATCCAATCACTATGGTCTGCACGGCCCCGCTTGCCGAGATCATTGGTAGCTGAGATGCTCCCGGTTGAGTGGCCAAGTGGGCCATAGAGCTGGCTCCCTACACCATCCACTACCAGCCCCGCACCGCCAACAAGTCACAAGCACTGGCCGACTTCCTTGTCGACTGGGCCGAGACCCAGTACCTACCTCTAGCGCCTGACTCCATCCATTGGCGGATGCATTTCGACGGCTCCAAGATGCGCACCGGCTTGGGAGCCGGCGTCGTCCTCACCTCTCCTAAAGGCGACAAGCTCAAATATGCACTGCAAATCCATTTTGCCGCCTCCAACAAGGTCGCCAAGTATGAGGCGCTCATTCATGGGCTCCGACTTGCCAAAGAACTTGGCATCCGCCGGATCTTGTGTTATGGCGACTCGGACTTAGTGGTCCAGCAGTCATCCGGTGACTGGGACGCAAAAGATGCAAACATGGTGAGTTGCCGTTTCCTTGTGCAGCAACTTAGCGGGTATTTCGAAGGGTGCGAGTTCCTCCATGTGCCAAGAAACGACAACGACCAAGCAGACGCCTTGGCACGAATCGGCTCTACCCGCCAAGCAATACCATCCGGCGTCACCCTTCAACGCCTCCTTAAGCTGTATGTCAAGCCTTCACCAGAATCAGACTCCATCTTCGTGCCGGCACCTCCCGAAGAAATCGGATCCAACTCCAGAGCACCGGCAGACGGTACAGGGATTTTGGAAGATGGCTCCAAAGTCACCACAATCAAGGCCGGCCCGGGGACTTCAGTGGCGGCCTCGAAGACTCTAGAAGTCGGCCCAAGAGCCGCGCCAGTCGGCCCGGGGACTTCATTAACCCAGCAAGCAGTTATGGACTCCGGCCCGCCGCCTCCCAGCCCAACCGCCCTCATCCAAGTCGCAGTTCTGGCAGTCAAAGAAATAGCAGCACCCTCATGGGCCCAGCCCATCCTCAAATTCCTGGTGAGCAAAGAGTTGCCGACTTATGAGACCTCAGCTCGGCAAGTACAACGACGAGCGGCAGCCTACACCATAGTCAACAGAGAGCTGGTCAGGCGCAGCGTCACTGGTGTCTACCAGCACTGCGTAGAGCCAGAGCAAGGCCAAGCAATTCTCAAAGACATCCATCAAGGCGAGTGCGGCCACCATGCGGCTTGAATAGCACTCGTCGCAAAAGCCTTTCGACACGGTTTCTTCTGGCCGACTGCCTTAGAAGAAGCCAAGGAGTTGGTCCAAAAATGCAAAGGGTGCCAGAAGTTCAGCTCCAAGCCACACCAGCCGGCTTCTGCACTCAAGACCATCCCCATTGCCTGGCCTTTCGCAGTTTGGGGTCTAGACATGGTGGGACTATTCAAGACAGCACGAGGAGGCTTAACTCACTTACTTGTCGCAGTGGACAAGTTCACCAAGTGGATAGAAGGGAAGCCAATCAAGAAGCTGAACGGTCCGACTGCCGTGACTTTCATCTCCGGTATCACAATTCGGTACGGCATACCACACAACATCATCACCGACAACGGCACAAATTTTGCCAAAGGCGCCTTGGCCCGTTTTTGCGCAACACAGGGCATCCGACTAGACCTAGTGTCCATCGCCCATCCACAGTCAAACGGCCAGGTGGAGCGACCAAACGGCCTCATCCTATCCGGCATCAAACCCCGGCTGATCGAGCCTCTGGAGCACTCGGCTGGCTGCTGGCTCGACGAGCTACCAGCCGTCCTCTAGAGTCTACGCACGACTCTAAACAAGTCAACCGGCTTCACACCTTTCTTCCTCGTCTATGGTGCCGAAGCCATCATCCCAACGGACATAGAGTTCGACTCCCCACGAGTCACCATGTACACCGAGGAGGAAGCAGAAGAAGCACGTCAAGACGGTGTCGATTTGCTGGAAGAGGGCCGGCTGTTGGCACTCAGCCGGTCCAGCATCTACCAGCAGAGCCTGCACTGATACCACAATAGGAAGGTCAAGCCAAGATCTTTCCAAGAAGGCGACCTTGTGCTCCGGCTGATCCAGCGAACAGCCGGCCAGCACAAGCTGTCGGTGCCTTGGGAAGGCCCTTTCAACATCAGCAAAGTACTGGGCAACGACTCCTACTACCTGATTGACGCTCAGAAGCCCCGTGCACGCAAGAGGGACGACTCCGGCAAGGAGACAGAGTGTCCATGGAATGCAAATCTCCTCCAAAGATTTTACAGTTGATGCAGTATGTACCACACTACCTTTTGTATTAAAGTACCAAGACTTCGGGCCCCCCGAGACGAGCTCGGGGACTGCCCTCTTTTTTCTGTATGATAAAAATTATGCCTACAAGTATGTTACTCTTTGTTATGCCGCTTGGCACCGGGCTTGATAAGTCGGCCCAGGGACTTGCCGCCTTGCACTGTGAAGTGCTTCCTGCAGCCGGACAAGTAGTGTGTAACGCCTAAACCGTCTCCTGTCAGAAGCCGCAGCTCGCAGAGCGACTGTACGGTGGGCATAAGTAAGGTAGAATGGGCGTTCGCAAGAAAAATGGCTAAGGACTCAAAGCATAAAACATAGCTCAAGACGGCTTCCAGCCTTTTTTCGCAAACCGACTCTTGAATAGTCGGATTGCCGCCTTCTATTCAACTTGCTCAAAAACTCTTAAAAACGTCTAAGTACTTGCCTTCCCAAAGTAGCCAAGCATTTGATCCAGCGGCAGTCTGCAGAGCGGCTGTCCGATTGGCAAGGCAGGCAACTAAGGGAAAGTGGCAAAGGAAAAAAGCCAAAAGAGCAATGAGCAAGAAAAGATAGAATTCGGATAAATATTTACATAACATAGGCCCTTGGCCGAATCTTCGAGCAGAAGTTCAAAATACACCGCGTGGGTGGAATTGTGCCAATTAACAAGTTCTTCAAAGACTACTAAAGCAGATAAAATAAAGATAAGGCGGCAGCTTAGGAAGCAGCATACGGATTAGGAGGGTCGGAGGCGTTGCGGCGGCCGACTGGGTAGTCTCGGCTTGATCGCCTCCGGCGGCAGTCGGCTCGGTCGCACGCGGGTCGTTGCTGGAGGCGCAGTCGAGCTGAGGCTGGTCGTCTACTTCGTCTTCTGGTGCTTCCGTCTCGCCTCCGTCCTCCGCCTCGCCTTCCTCCTCGACGCTGGAGCCGATCACCTCCGCTGAGTCCTCGCCGTAGTCTGGGTTCATCCCAAACCACTCCAGCGGTACCTCCTCGCCGTCTTCAGACCGCTCGGGGATGAAGATGCTGGTATCGGTGTACTCAGTGATCGCTGCGGCATGCTTGACGAGGGCGTCTTCCGCGGCTGCCAGCTCTGGTTGGGCCTCTGACCGGAGGGTGGCCAGCCGGTCTAGATCGAGCCCAGGATACCACGCCTTGACGAATTCAAAGGCCCGGCGCGCTCCAGCTCGGGCCGAGGAACCCTTCCAGGCCTCAAGACGACCAACCGCGACCTCTAGCCAGTCGGCAGTCAGGCTGGGGGTGCGCGAAGCCTGCATGTCCGGCCACAGGGCGGCAATCGCCTGGGCGCCGACACGTTGAAGCCGGCGCAGCATCCGGTGAGTCGGCCGAAGGCGAGCCTCGATGCTCAGGATATGCTCATCAAGGATTCGGGGGGCGTCGACGGTGATCTCTGCACCTTCCGCCCTCCGACCTTCACGGTCAGCCTCGATGGCTTGGATGGCGGCCTGCGAGTGCCCAGGAAAGAAGTTTGCCAAGACGGAGGAAACGAAGAAGCAAGTCAAAAACCAGGAGTCGGCACGACCTATAATCGGTAGCTCGAAGAAAGAAAGAAAAGAAACTCACCATCAACAATGTCTTCAATCTCATGGAAGCCGGAGGCTAGCATCGCCTCCTTGTCAGACCAGGAGGAGCGCTCACTCGCGAACTCGGCCAGGAGGGCAGTTTCCGTCTCTTCCGCCTCCTTCTGCGTCTTCGCAAGCAGCTCCCTCTGCTCTGCCAATTGAGTGGCCAGCTGATCGTGCTCTGTGGCGAGCTTGCTGCACTCCTCCCCCTTGGCGCGCAATGCGGAGTTGGCTTTGCTCAGCTGCTGTTGAAGAGCAGCGTTGGCTCCTAAAGAGAAGGAAGAAAGAATGCGTTAAGTCATCAACAAAGAAGGTCGTCGGGGAGATCCGGCTTGACTGCTCAGCAGTCGGCCTGAATCTCAGGGACTACAGCCCGCAGGTGCGCCAGCGTGCCCCCGCAAAGAAGAAAAAGGTCTTACTCTGGCTCTCCGACAAGTCGGCAGTCCGCTTGCCCAGCTCTTCAACGTTACGGTTGAAGGCAGTAACGCGGAGGTTGTGGTAGTCCTGTGACAAGTGTTTCGGACAAAAGTTAGTACCTGGAGCTCACCAATTGGAGTTCTGGGCCGCCTGCTCAGCAGCCAGCCCAAAACTCGGGGACTACACCTAGTGGGTGTGCTGGCGCGCCCCCATAGAGAGGAACAAGAAAATAAGGACCAAAGAAAAAAACATACCCGGACGGCTGGCCGTGATGCCAGGTATGCCTTGGTGCAGTTCTGGAGGGCGTCACCCTCAGCTCGAAGCTTCGCCTGGACGTCCAGAAGCGCCTGGTTCAGCGGCCCTGTACCGCCTCCTCGCACCCACCCAATGGGCACGGCGCTCGTCGCTTCGGCGTCTAGGCTCGCCGAGCTGGCGGTGCCGGCCTCCAGGGGGTGGGGTGCTGAGGTCGCCTTCTCAAGACGGCGGCGCGTTGGCGAGCTGATTTGAAGGCGTAGCCTCGCCACGGCCTCATCTTCAGTCGGCGGCACCGGAGGGTCCGCTGGCTGTTTACCCTGCGGGCTTCCTGACGGCGGCGGAGGCGGGGGCAGAACAATCACGTCCGGCATAGAGGAGTCGCCGCCTTCCCTCTCCAGGATGGGGTTCTCGCTGCCGGCTCCCCTAGTCTGCCCCATGAACTTCGGAGGTGGCGGCACAGAGCTCAGCGGGGGGATGAACACCGCTGATCGGCGGCGCGCGGCCTCCTCAGCCTATCGCTTCGATGCGACGACGGCTTCGGCCTCCGCTAGTTTCTTCTTGGCGGAGGCCTCCGCCTTATCGGCCTCCACCTTCTCCAGGCGGGCGGCCTCTTCCTCGTTGCGCTTCTCCTGCGCATTCCATTTCGTCGCCTCCCGGAGGTCAGCAGCAGGGTCAATCCGCCGAGTGGCGGCGGACGTCTCCGCTGAACCCAATGCGGAGGCGGTGACAACCCTCTCAAGAGTAAGGGGAGCCCTGAAGCAAGGGAAGTAAGTAAAAGACTCAGACAAAGCTGCAGAGAAAGAATAAAGCATTAAGACGGAATACTCACGTGTAGACCAGTGGCGGTTTCTTCACTTCCTTATGGAAGCGGATGGCCTTCGCAGCCGCCTCGTCCCGCCAGGTCGCCGCAGCCAAACCCTTGGGCTTCTTCGGCCGACTGCCGAACAAGGTCGGCATGGCCCTACGCTTCTTCCCACCGCCTGGAGCACCCAGCGCGGTAGAAGAGCCCGCGCCAGGCTGGCTGGCTCCTGGCCGATGGCGGGGGGCGACTTCTCCCTTGGCCTCGTCGTTAGGCCAGTCTGCGAAAGTGGCCGAAGGCCTGTAGCCGCCTGCTGCTCCTCCTCCTCCCTCGGCGTCGGCTTCCAGGGCCGCCGCTCCCAGATCGGGGTTGTCGACGTCGCTCTCTGCCCGGTCGGCAAGGAACTCGCGGGCCGGCCCCGTGGTGCCGGCTGGTGGATGGAGGAGGGGATTCTTACCAATGCCGACTGGTCAGACTGCACAAAACAAACTCGGCAAAAAAGAAGACAATCCAAAGAAAGAAAGAAAAGGCAACTCACTATAGGCGGGGGGTTGGCGCGGGAGTATGGCTCCTTGCCGAACCGCCAATCCTCCAAGAGCTTGCTGTCCGAGAGGTAGTTCACCATGTAGGCCACCTCCTCGTGAGGCATGTCCTTCGTGCACATCCTACTCGGATCATGGCGCCCGCTCATTTGGCATATCATGTGGGGGAGACCTTGGAGTGGGAGAACTCGGCGCACCACGAAGGCGGCCAACAGGTCTGGACCAGTCAAGCCCTCCGACTGCGTCAACACTCGGAGTCGCGTGATGGCGCCGGCTCCCATAGGCGTCGGTGACTTGGCCCGGTACGACCAGTTGGGCAGCCTCCCAGCCGGCGGGCCGGCTTGGAAAGCAGGCAGGTTGTCCCAATCGCCCCTCGTGGAGACGCTCCTGACGAAGAAGTACGATCGCTTCCACATCTTCACCGACTTTATCAGCAAGATGGTGGGGAAGGAGTTGTCGGCCCCCATCCTTCGCACGGCAATGAAAGCACCGCATTGAGCCGGCACGCCTGCAGCCTGGGTGCCGAGCTTGGAGAAGAAGAACTCCCCCAAAGCTCAAGGGTGGGGAGGACTCCGAGGAAGCCTTCGCACAAGGCCACGAAGGCGGACAGTAGCACCACCGTGTTGAGCGTGAGGTGGTGCGGCTGGAGGCCGAAGAACTCCAGAAAGGAGCGGAAGAAACTGCTCGCCGACAGCCCCAACCCGCGCAAGCAGTGCGAGCGGAAGATGACCCGCTCGTCCTCCTGCGGTGCGGGGGAAATCTTCCCCCTCGGCGCAAGACGCACCCGCACGTAGTCTTCGCCGGGGAGCCGACGAGTCTTGCGGAGGAACTCAATATGGTCGTCGTGAACTTCTGAGCCGTCCCAGGTGCCGGAGCGCACGGGGGAGGCGCGGCGACAGAAGAAGAACTCATCACGAGATGATTGTCGTGGCGTTCGTCAAAGCTTGGGCGCATGACGGAGCAAAGAAGAAGGAGGAGGAGAAGAGCAAGGAGTAGTGAGAAGGAGGGGCGCGCGTGCTCTGCCGCACCCCCCTCTTTCCCCTACTTATAGCCTCATGGGCTGCGAAGCCGAGGGGGCGGTCGTGGGATTTACTGCGCCCACGACCCCACGACCCCCACCTTTCCACGACAAAGTTACTGCATGCAGTAACTCCCCAGGAATCCCAACCGTCCGCCTGGGCCACAGCGGATCCGCTCGGGCGCCGAGGCGCGGTAGTGGCGGGCCCCACCTACGGGCCTGTCCCGTCGCACGCGTAGGCTGGCAGAATGGCCCGGCCACGTGTTATCACGTGATAGGCCGGGAGCGGGCGGCAGCCTGGAGGCTTAGCCAGCACGCTACTTGGATCCCGCCGCGACGTTCAAAATATTGTGCGAGTGAGAGTTGGGCGAGTCCGACTCCATCTGGCAGGCCCGGCAGAAGTCAACCAAGAGCCATGTGTCAAGTACCCGGAAAGAGAAACTGCTGAGGCTTCTCGGCCGATCGTCCATGGCGCCTCACCAGCTTCGGGGATTACTGTCGGAGTAATGGGCCACGGGTAGGCCAACCCGAGCCCAGAACCTTTCAAGACATCGGGGCAGGCTGCGCCCCTCAAGACCCAAGGACAAAGAGCAGCCTTCTGAGAAGTCGGCGGCAAGACGGCCAACTGCCCACACACGGCCGAGTCCCAGGGACGACTTCAGGATAAGCCGACTCCTGACTGGCGACTTCCAGAGAAGCCGGCTTTGGGGAGTCGGCCCGCGACTCCAATGAGCCCATATCCTCATCGGGAGGGGCAGGACCGGGGAGTGGCTACAGTAAACCCCGCTCCCGCACCTTACTAAGGGCAGGCATGGCCACAGCATGCCGTACCAGGGGAGATCTCCGTGCGGCATGGCACTGTTGCCGTGCTGGCCCTGGCATCAGCGCCAAAGGACCGAATCCAGCGCTCACGACGGCTTGTCTGTACGACCCTGGGAGGGCGGGTCCCACCAGTCAGTGGAACCCCAGGAGGCGGCGAGTGCGCCACCAGTCGGCCCCCGGAGTTGGCCAGACCCTCCCCCGGGGCCCACGCGCCATTAACCAGATGTGACGGAGAGTGGCAACAGTGATCGCCCGCCAGGCGGCGGGGCTGTTGCCACGACCCCATGATCAAGCCCGTGTCATCAGAAGCACGGCTACAGTAATCAGCAGCCGGCAAGACCCGCCCGTAGCGGACGCGGCCTGTCGGCTCCGTACCTGGCCAGTCGGCGGGCCCCAGCAGTTGGCGGGGAAGACGGAGGCCAGAGGCACTGATGGCTGGGTCCGCGTCTAGCCGGATTACCATTGTACCCCTGGGGGTAGGCCTATATAAACCCCCCAGGGCGCCCATGCAAAGGGTGGGAATCCATTAGCTCTAGACCAGATCATATAGGAGGGAGAGAGCTAGCCTTGCTCTCTCCTACCTCCAGGAAATAGCTCAAGGAGCAATCGTGTAAACACCTTGCCATAGTGATCATGCGGAGACCCCGCAGAGCAGCAGTAGGGGTATTATATCCCTGGAGAGCCCTGAAGCTGGGTAAGATTCGCCGGCGTGCATGGCTGCGCCTCATCCCGTTTCCAGGCACCGGCGACGTTCTACTCGCCCCCACCATGATAAGCCATCCTTTGGCATATGTCGCACCCAACCCCCGACATAGGGCGCCATTCTGGGAAGGCTTCGACATCTGAATCCGAACCATCTGAGAGGTTTGTTTTCTCCCTCTTGGACGCCTCTGCTCTTGGGTTTGTAGAGGCCGCCCTCTTCTTCTTCCTCCCCTTAGGGGGAGAATTGCTCTCTTCTCCCTCCTCCTCCTCCTCCTCATCTTCATCTACCTCATCGGAGGAGAGAGCTTCGGTATCTCCGGACAAGGCATCCTAAGTACCTTTACGGCGAAGGCCACCTTTGGCCTCCTTGCTCTTCCTCGTGGCCTTCTTCTCTAGCGCTTAATAAGGCGTCGGGACCAGCATCCTTGTTAACTAATGATTGGCTGGGTTGTCGGGTAGCAGCGCCGGACACCTGATTCGCTCCGCCTTCACTATCCAGCCCTGAATAAAGCAATGGACATTTCAGTATGTCCTTCGACTTGTGGACCAAAACTATGCTCGAAGGTAAGGAGCTTACCTCAGTAGCCGGATGTGCGCTGTCAAGACCAATGTGTTCGGTCTTCTCCGGCCACGACTTCTGGGCTTTAAATAGCAGTTTCCAGATCTCTTCGTGCGTTGTACCGAAGAAGCGCTGCAGAGTTTTGGGGCCGTCCGGATTGAACTCCCACATACGGAGAGGTCGGCGTTGGCATGGGAGGATCCGGCGGAAGAGCATCACCTGAATCGCGTCGGTGAGACTGGTGTGCTTCTTTATCATACTCTTGATGCGCTTTTGCAGCGTCATCACTTCATCGGCCGACCCCTAGTCCAGACCCTTGTTGGTCCAAGACGTGAGCCACAATAGGGGGCCCAAATCTAAATTCAGGAGCGGCCGCCCATTTGGTACCGCGGGGCTCGGTGATGTACAACCACTCCTGCTGCCACACCTTCATGGTCTCCACCAAGGCTCCTTTAGGCCAAGTGGTATTGGGGATTTTGCTCACCATGGCACCGCCACACTTGGCGTGCTGCCCGTTAACCACCTTCGGCTTCACATTGAAGACTTCGATCCACATGCCGAAATGGGGAGGAATACGAAGGAGCGCCTCACAAGCGACAATGAATGCCGGGATGTGAAGAAGGGAGTTTGGTGCTAGATCATGGAAATCAAGCTCGTAATAGAACATTAGACCGCAAACAAAAGGGTGAAGTGGAAACCCAAGGCCACGGAGAAAGTGAGGGATGAACACGACCCTCTCGCTGGGCTCTAGAGTGGGGGTGATTTGCTCTTTGGCCGTGAGCCTGTGTGCGATTTCCGCGGTCACATACCTTGCCTCCCGGAGTTCCCTATTGTCCTTCTCCATGACGGAGGAGGCCACCCACTTGCCTTGAGAGCCGGATCTGGACATGGTTGCAAGGATTGGGCAGTGGGAAAGGTGGAAACTTGGGTGCTGGAGCTCAAGGGTGGGAAGGCTAAGGAAGGAAGAAGGCGTGTGGTAAAAATATGGATCTTTATCCGCTTTTATAGGCAGTGAATATCAAACTCCCCCCACTAGCATTAAAACTCGCATATTCCCAAGGAGTCATGCGCATGGCACGGTTGGATTACCCAAACCCGTATTGATGAAAATCCCGCAATAAGGGGGCACGATCTCTGTTTTGACAAGACGTGTCAATAGAGGCTGCACCTCGAAATGCGAAACGGGAGGCTAAAATAAGAGGTTCAAAATAATAAAAAGGGCAAATGTGATGTTTCGCCGAAGAAGCTGTCAGTAGATATGCCTTATTAAGTATTATACCCTTGTGGTTTAGGGTTGTGACTATTATACAGAGCCGGATATAGTTCCCTTTTTTAGAAGAATGCTTTGTATGCGGAGAAGGAACCCGCCTTGAAATGCCAAAGACAATCTGCGTGCCATACACGTCGTCATTAAAGACTAGTTCAGGGGCTACTGAGGGAGTCCTGGACTAAGTGGTCCTCGAGTGTCCGGGCTAGTTTATATGGGCCGGACTAATGGGCCATGAAGATAGAAGGCAAAAGACCTTCCCCTGTGTCCGGACGGGACTCTCCTTTGCGTGGATGGCATGTTTAAATGTCCGGATGTGTATTTTCCTTTCTCTATAAACCGACTCTGTACAACCCTAAGCCCCTCCGGTGTCTATATAAACCAGAGGGTTCGATCCGTAGAGCGAATCAGAATTCATATGAGCTAGATGTCTAGGGTTTACCATTACGATCTCGAGTAGATCAATTCTTGTAACCCCTATACTCATCAAATACAATCAAGCAGAACCTAGTATTTTACCTCCACTAAGACGGCCCAAACCTTTGTAAACATCGTGTCCCCCTTGTCTCATGTTACCTTCAATCCTCAGACACACAGTTTGGGACCCACTACCCGAGATCAGCCGATTTTGACACCGACAAGCATCACCGAAGAAAATGCCATGGACAGAGGACACATCAACAGAGAGGATGTCGGATGGTGTGGGGAGGATAGGTGCAAAGAAACACCTCCGAGAAGGAGAATGGCATCCGTAGACTTCATCATTGCTAGCAACGACCGAGGCCTTGCACAGCTTTCGCTGAGTCGTCCTCCCCAAGGCACTACAACTAGACCACAATGTCGAGGAAGAAAAAATCCACCGCGAGAAACCCCGAGAACACCACCGGTCCCTGTCCAGCAACCCAAACAAAGCCGGCCTGGGCCTGGACCGGCGATGGAACCATGACCGAATGAGCGGATGTCGGTAAACAGACCCCCTGGTCACATCCAACAAGCCCGGCGCATGACCCCAAACTAGCTAGAACATGGTAGTTGGTCATGGGGCAAGCGCCTCCGACACATGTTCGGCAGGGGCAGACACCAGTGCCTAGGCCGAGCCCACCTCGGGAAGAAGGTGGCCGCCACAGCCCCATAGCTGCGACCCTCCCCCCAGGTTGTGGCACCCCCTTTTGAATACAGTGGATGACGAGTATATTCATCTAGGAGGCTGCAAATGCTAGCCCATGATATCCACCTGGCGCATGCTTTTTACAATCCTGGAGTAAAAGTGTATGAGCCATTTGACACAAGGGATTCTTTATGGATATGTACACTATACAACATGACTAATATCATTCCCAGTCTCAACATTGTGTTGAGGTCGGAACGGTCTGCGTAGTCAGGGTGACTACCTCTAGATGACTGCAACGAAAACTTCTACAATGGTAGCGGCACGGTCCTAGAGCGTCTCCATTCCACAGGGATCTGACCCGGTGCTCTCTCGCCTAGTGTCATATCAACTTAGTCCTCTTGATAACTTCCTACCTGGCCATGTTAAATGTCGTGGGTACATTGAATGTACTCGCAAGTCAAAAGTATTTCACAGTCACACCAAAGAAACACATCAAGTTACTCAAGCATGAGATTGCTCTCATACCGATAAACAATAATAACAACTATTATGAACATCTATCAGGTCTTATCTACTCAACTAAAACAGTAATCAACATGTAAAACTTAACTAGGAATATAACCAGTGAAACCATGCTAAGCTAAAGCTTGCAGTCAACATGATCACTTACTAGAATAAAGTCCTTCCACCGATGTCATCCATGCAATAACTTAACTAACACTTGGAATAACAACTGCACAACTACAATACTAGCACAATATGATCACTACTAGGCTATAGTCTTTCCACCAATAGTGATCATCACAATAGCAAAATAGTAAACATTTCCGGTTCATTATGGTCTTATGTCC
Source organism: Triticum aestivum (assembly GCF_018294505.1). NCBI lineage: Eukaryota > Viridiplantae > Streptophyta > Magnoliopsida > Poales > Poaceae > Triticum > Triticum aestivum. The sequence continues at coordinate 236,378,950 of NC_057797.1, read as the reverse complement.
ACTCAACGCTTGAGCATTCGTCAAGTCCTGAAATCCACAATGCAGGCCCTTCTTTCCCCAATCTCTTGCCTTCACAATTTTTTATAATGGGTAGCTCATAAAAAAATCTTTGCAAGGTAGGATGGGTACAGATAAATCTATTTCAAGTTTCAAAACTAGTGCTGAAATAGCTTCCGCATAAGATTTAGTTCGTTTAAGTATAGGAGCATCATCAAGAGTTAAATTTCCAACACAATTGAAAAATTCTTGGATATGTTCTTTTCCCATAACATTCCCTTGCCGCAAAACAAAAGTTTGAGCATCTAGATTGCCAGATCGTCCAATTTTAGGATTTAGGCCATCATCTATTTATGCCATACCAGAATCACTCATGGCGACAAGTTCAAGCAAAAGATAGATCTGACGAGAAAATAGTGAACTAAAACGAGGGTGAATAAAACAACAATTTTTTGTGAAGTGGGGGAGATGAAAAACGAGAGGCAAATGGCAAATAATGTAAATTGCAAGGAGATGAGATTTTTTGATTAGGAACCTGATAGATGTTGATGATGTCTCCCCGGCAATGGCGCTAGAAATTGGCGAGTTGTCAGGAGACTATCTTGACTTGATCCTCCCCGGCAACAGCGCCAGAAATTCCTTTTGATGTCACTTGAACTACGTCGGTATTTCCCCAAAGAGGAAGGGATGATGCAACACATGCACGGTAGGTATTTCTCTTAGTTGTGAAACCAAGGTATCAATCTAGTAGGAGAACCAAGCAACACTATGTAAACAGTACTTGCACACAAAGAACAAATACTTGCAACCCGACGCTTATAAGGGGTTGTCAATCCCTTTTAGGGTAACGGCGCCAGAAATTGTCAAGTTGACGGGATAAAGTTTGTGATAGATTAGATAAATAGATCTCCAATAAACATGAAATAAAAATGCATATAAAAAGTGCAACAAAGTATTTATGGGTTTTTGGAATAATAAATATAAAAATAAAAGCAAATAAAAATAGATCTTAAAGGCAAATCATAGATCAGAAAGCAAATATGATAAAGAATAGACCCGGGGGGCCATTGATTTCATTAGTGGCTTCTCTCAAGAAATAGCACACGGCGGGAGAACAAATTACTGTTGGGAAATTGAGAAAACCTCAAATAATTATCATGATATCCATCCAATGATAAATATATAGGCATCATGTCCAAGATTAGTAGACCGACTCCAGCCTGCATCTACTACTATTACTCCCACTACAAAAAAAGACACATCCGCGACATTTTGGGCCGAATGAACAAATTTCTGTCATGCTTATGACACTTCTATGATGATAATTGTGACAAAAGACGTATCATCATAGATGTGGTGGGCTCCTACTTCTATGACAAAAAATCATGACAGAAAATGGCATTTTCGTTCTAGGCGGGCCGGAGACGCAGTTGCTTGACATTCTTTGGGCCGTCCACGACAGAAAAAATCATGGTAGAAGGGAGGGCGAGGAAAATATCGAGGAATTCCCAGTTATGATGGGTGGTCGCGGCCAAGTGATGCATGGAGGTTTGCACATTTCTCTCATGTACGCGTGTGTATGCGAGGTGTTAGCTAACTGAACCCGAGCGATCCCACGTTACTGAACCCAAGCGATCGATCCCTTTGCTATTAACTGACCCGAGCAATTCATTCGCCGCTGACTGAACCTGAGTGATTCCCTCACTGCTGCTGTTAACTGAACCCGAGCGATCGATCACTGCTGCTGCTTACAGAAGCCGATCGAGCCCTCGTGCGAGACATAGCCAGCCAGTGTTGGGTTGCCTCTTGATGAATAGTGACCGTTGCTACCGTGCGCGCAGTATGTAGAACGAGTCGAGACATGGTCTGTCAAGCCAGTTGGTTGGCTGTGGATGAACAGTTCCCAGTGGGGGTTGGATGAATAGGACCCCATGGTAGTAGGCCGTTGGTGCTGGACGAATAGGACCCCGAGGAGGCCGCCGCACCCCAGCCAGTTGGGGGTGGATGAACAGGACCCCGTGGAGGCTGGATGAATAGTAGCTAGTGGAGGCGGGATGAACAGTAGCCCGTGGAGACTGGAGGAAGTCGATGGTCGATGAATAGTAGCCCGTGGAGGCTGGAGCAAGGCAGTAGACGGTGGATGAACATGACCCCGTTTTAACAGTAGGTGCTCCAACAGAAGTCTGTTTCCTCCGTTTTGCGGTACGCCACACCCCTCCCGATCAACAGGACCCTGTTTCGACCGTAGGCACTCGAACAGAAGTCCATTTCCTCTGTTTTGCGGTACGCCAAACCCTTCCTGATGAACAGGACCCTGTTTCGGCCATACGCGGTCAAACAGAAGGTTGTTTCCTCCATTCTGCAGTGCGCCAGACCTCGTTTCGGCTGTCCCGTCCAAGCCGGTTGGCTCCCGATGAACACGACGCCGTTGCTGCTGTCCACTGTCTCTCCATGTACGCGAGCTCTGGCCATACGTATGCGCGAGTAGGCATTCGAGACCCCGCCCGTATGTACGTATGTGGCCGTATTTTTTGGCATCTGGCTGTACATATGTGTACACAGTTTAGAAGGGACTGCCTGAACTGCTAAGTTGGGGGTGCTACTACTACACGTGTCATTGCTTGCTCGGCCACAGTTCATAGATGCTGAGAGACCGATCGACCAGTATGTACATACACATTCGCGACAATGCTACGTACGCTTCGACCGGGTGGGTCCCAGCTGTCAGGGAGGATAAGGATGCACTTCCTTGCGTGCGAAGATATAGCTGGTGGGTCCCAACTGTCAGGGGGAGGAATCATTTTTATTTTGCGAGTAATAAGGAGGCACTTCCATGGTTTCGAAGATGTAGCTGGTGGGTCCAGTTGTCAGACTCACAGCCTAAAGTCCACTTCTGATGGCTGTCGTTCGTTGACCTCGTTGATCAGGAGGCGCTGAGAGCATCAAGGCAGTGGACGACGGCGAGGCCTAGGAAGGGAACAACGAGGAGCCAAAGAAGACGAGGTGGGTGGATGCCCACGCGGAGGGGAGTACGAGAGTTCACTGGTTTGGCTTTGGCGTAAGGCCGACATCGCCGGAGAATAACAGGGGGTGTGGGTGAGTAGAGGGAAGGTCAGGCCAGTCGTAGTATAGTCGGTCCTCGAGGCCTGCGTGGCAGCACAGCCGGCCATGGGAGGCTGGAGTAGGCGGTACGGCGGGCCTGGTTTGGGCGGCTCGAGCAAGAAGACCAGAGGTTGAAGACGCAACACGACCGTTGATTTAACATCCAAAAGTCAGTGCAGCTAAAATCATTTTGACTAAGTTGACAAGCCCATACGCGTCAACTTAGTTGGCCCCAAACTCAGCCTCCAAATCTGGTGGGTCCAAGCTAGCCAGGGGAATCATTTTTTTGCTCGTAATAAGGTGGCACTTCCTTGAGTGCGAAGATGTTCTCTAGGTCTTTTAATTTCTTCTTTTGCGAGTTAGAATAAAAATAAAATAATTTAGCATCTTTGGTACAATCTATATTTTTGTGAAATGGATCATAATAAAGCTGGTGGGTCCCAACTTTCAGGGAGAGGTAACTTTTTTTGACGTAATAAAGGAAACACTTCCCTGCATGCAAAGATGTAGCTGGTGGCTCAAACCTGTCAGGGGGAGAAATCATTTGTTTTCTTATAATAAGGAGGGACTTGCTCGTGTGCGGCCATGGGCCATGCAGGTCCCTACTGTCAGCCACTCCATGTTCATGCCTCTTCCGATGGCTGTCGTTTGTTGATAAAGTTGACCATGCTCCGCCGAGTGAACCAATGCGGTGGACGATGGCGAGGCCTAGGAAGGAAACGACCCGGAGCCGGCGAAGACACAACAGTGGATGCCCACGCGGAGGGGAGTATGAGGGTTCACTGGTTTGGCAGCTGTGTGAGGTTGTCTTCTGATAACCCACAAGTATAGGGGATCGCAACAGTTTTTGAGGGTAGAGTATTCAACCCAAATTCATTGATTCGACACAAGGGGAGCCAAGGAATATTCTCGCGTATTAGCTGCTGAGTTGTCAATTCAACCACACCTGAAAGACTTAATATCTGCAGCGAAGTATTTAGTAGCAATGTAGTATGGAAGTAATGGTAACGATGGCAAAAGTAACCGTAGCAATTTTGTAACAATTCTAACAGCGGCAATGAAAAAGTAACTTGGCAGAGATCAATATTAAACGAACTCGTAGGCAATGGATCAGTGATGGATAATTATGTAAGATGGCATTCATCATGCAACAGTTATAACCTAGGGTGACACAGAACTAGCTCCAATTCATCAATATAATGTAGGCATGTATTCCATATATAGTCATACGTGCTTATGGAAATGAACTTGCATGACATCTTTTCTCCTACCCTCCTGTGGCAGCGGGGTCCTAATGGAAACTAAGGTATATTAAGGCCTCCTTTTAATAGAGAACTGGAACAAAGCATTAGCACTTAGTGAATATATGACCTCCTCAAACTATGGTAATCACCGGAAAGAATCCCAATTATTATCACCTTGGGGTATGCGGATCATAACTCGTAATAGGTGTCTACAACTTGCAAGATCGGATCAAGAACACAAATATATACATGAAAACATAATAGGTTCAGATCTGAAATCATGGCACTCGGGCCCTAGTGACTAGCATTAAGCATAGCAAAGTCATAGCAACATCAATCTCAGAACATAGTGGATACTAGGGATCAAACCTTAACATAACTAACTCGATTACATGATAAATCTCATGCAACCCACCACCGTTCAGCAAGCCTACGATGGAATTACTCACGCACGACGGTCAGTATCATGAAATTGGTGATGGAGGAAGGTTGGTGATGATGATGGCGACGATTTCCCCTCTCCGGAGCCCCGAACGGACTCCAGATAATGACCTCTCAATGAAGAACAGGGGGTGATGGCGGCTCCGTGTCGTAAAACGCGATCAATCCTTCTCTCTAATTTTTTTCTCCCTGAACGTGAATATATGGAGTTGGAGTTGAGGTCGGTGGAGGTCCAGGGGGCCCACAAGGCAGGGGGGTGTGCCCTCCACCCTTGTGGCCAGTAGGTGGGTCCCCCTCTGTTGATTCTTTCGCCAATATTTTTTATATATTCCAAAAATATTCTCCATGGATTTTCAGGTCATTCTGAGAACTTTTATTTCTGCACAAAAATAACACCAAGGCAATTCTGTTGAAAATAGCACCAGTCCGGGTTAGTTCCATTCGAATCATGCAAATTAGAGTCCAAAACAAGGGCAAAAGAGTTTGGAAAAGTAGATACGATGGAGAGGTATTAACTCCCCAAAGCTTAACCCATTGCTTGTCCTTAAGCAATTCAATTGACAAACTAAAAGTGATAAAGAAATTTTTTTACAAACTCTGGTTGATCTTGTTGTTGCAAATATGTATAGCCAGCATTCAGGTTTTCAGCAAATATTATGAACTAACCATATTCACAGTAACACTTAGGTCTCACATTTACTCATATCAATGGCATAATCAATTAGCGAGTAATAATAATAAATCTCAAATGACGTCACGTTCTCAAAACAATCATGATATGATATAACAAAATGGTATCTCGCTAGCCCCTTTCTGAGACTGCAAAACATAAATGCATATCACCCCTGAAGATGAAGGACTGACTAGACATTGTAATTCATGGCAAAAGAGATCCAATCACAGTCATACTCAATATCAACTAATAACAAAGCATATAAATGACGGTGGTGCTGTCTAACTGGTGCTTTTTATAAGAGGATGATGACTCAGCAATAAAAGTAAATAGATATGCCCTTCGCAGAGGGAAGCAGGGATTTGCAGAGGTGTCAGAGCTCGAGCTTTTGAAATACAGATGAATAATATTTTGAGCGGTATGCTTTCATTGTCAACATAACAACCAGGAGATATTGGTATCTTCCATACTAGATACATTATAGGCGGTTCCCAAACAGAATGGTAAATATTTTACCCCCCTCCACCAACAAGCACATTGCATGGCTGGTCCGAAACAATGGGTACCGTCCAACTAACAACAATCCTGGGGGAGCTTTGTTCGAAGTTATATTCTGATTTGATTTGAGCACAGAACTGGGCATCCCAGATACCAGCCACTTTCTCGTGAATGATGAGCGGAGTCCACTCATCGTGAGAATAACCCACCTAGCATGGAAGATACTGACAGCCCCCGGACGCTACATGAGTGATTTGGGCATACAAAACATATTATTATTTGAAGGTTTAGAGTTTGGCACATGCAAATTTACTTGGAACGGCGGGTAAATACTGCATATAGGTCGGTATGGTGGACTCATATGGAACAACTTTTGGTTTATGGAAGTGGATACACTAGCAGTATTCCCGCTTAGTACAGGTGAAGGCTAGCAAAAAATTGAGGGGCGACCAACTAGAAAGCGACAACAATCATAAACATGCATTGAGATTAACCAACATTGAGTGTAAGCATGAGTAGGATATAAATCACCATGAACATAAATATCGTGGAAGCTATGTTGATTTTGTTTCAACTACATGCATGAACATGTGCCAAGTCAAGCCATTTAAATCCTTCAAATGAGGATACCATCCTATCATACTACATCACAATCATTTTAAAAGCATGTTGGCACACGAGGTAAACCATTAAAACTCCTAGCTAATTAAGCATGGCATGGGAAACTATAATCTCTAATTGTCATTGCAAACATGTTTCATTCATAATGAGCTAAATCAAGAACGATTAACTAATCATATTTACAAAAACAAGATAGGTCGAGTTCATACCAATTTTTCCTCATCTCAATCATTTCATCATATATCGTCATTATTACCTTTCACTTGCACGACCGAAAGGTGTGGATAATAATAATAGTGCACGTGCATTGGACTACACTGGAATCTGCAAACATTTATTCAATGGAGAAGACAAGGTAATATGGGCTCTTTGTTAGATCAACAATAATGCATATAATAGTCACTCATCATTTTCATCATGGTCTTCTCCTCTCGACCCAAGCCTAAATATCAAGTGCTTTCATGGGCCGCCAAGCCATTGAGTTAACCTTTTACACCTTGTAAGCCGGGCCTCACATGACAAATCGCCGTTCAAATATTGGGAAGTTTAGGGTCTATAAGATTGATTGTCAAGAGTTCGGCGGGTCATTCCAGGATTACCTAGGCGGAGTGGCAGAATCTACAAAGCAGGATAACCCAGAAATTTTGGTGAATACACCTGGCATTCCAAGCTAATTAAAACGTTATGTCCTCTTTGGTGAATAGACCTATGTTTGAACAGGATAACACGGAAACTTTGATGAATACACCTGGTGTTCCAAGCCAATCAAGAGGGTAGTAATGCTATGTTCTCTTTGATGAATACAGGTATGTTTGAACAGGAAGCCCCCAAGTCATTATACAGCCCAGCCTATAAGCCGGATCAAAGGGTAGTCATAGCTATGCTCAGTAAGCAGGAAGCCCCCATGTAATTTGTAACGGGGTGTATAAGCCGGATCAAAGGGTAGTCACAGCTATGCTCAATGAGCAGGAAGCCCCAAAATAACCAATACTGTGATAAGCCAATAAGGCAAGATATCCATGTGTGAACTGTGCATCATGGCATCATGGTGGCATGGGGTGCAGCCGTTGACCACACTGGTGGCGCCCGCTCAACATGCGGTGGCAGGAGCAGCAGCTCGGTGACTCCAACGAGCCATGGGCGGCGGACCCTGAAGGTAGGGCCGACGAAGACGGCAGCGACGGGCGAGGGGCACCTGCCAGACTACAGGCACCTTGCGGGCGGCAGCGCGAGGCAGCAGCGGCGACTCATGGCCGGTTGGCCCAGCGGCTTGTAGTGGTGGCTCAAGGCCGTTTGGCAAGGATGCCTGCAATGGCGGCTCAAGGCCGGTCGGCGCGGGGCGGCTCTCCGCAAGGGTAAAGCGACAGCGGAAGCTCGAGGCACTGCGTGGCTCAACAAGGCGGCCCAGGGCCGGCCAAATCTTGTCTGGCGACTTGGCAAAGAATACACGATGTCTGCAGCTACTTGGCAGCACGATGGCTTGAGCGGAGAAGCAGAGAAAAGCCGGGGGTCGTGGCTGAGCCAACGTCGGAGTACAGCAGCTAGCGGGCACTGGCGGGTCCATGGCAAAGGCGAGCCGGGCGGCTCAACGCGGCGACGGTGGAGGCGACTCTCAGGCGATGGCGACTCGCGGCCGAAACCGAGGCGGATTGGTGTTAGGGAAGAGATTGACGACTCAGTGGAGGCAGAAGAACTACCGCGAAGGCCACTGCACGGCCATGGCGGCTCAGCCGCGGTGGAGACTAGGCAACGACTCAACGGAGGCGGACGAGACAGGCGACTTGACGCAGCCACACAACTCAGCGACGAAAACAAGAAGATGACTTGAGGTGGCTTGGCCGCAACGGCCGGTGGTTTGGAGACGCGAACCGGTGACAGCGGAGGTGCGGTGGGTCAACGAGCCAGGTCACAGGTGAAGGCGGCTCGACCGCAGGCCGTTACAACGGCTTTAGACGGGGCCACCAAGGCGGAGGCTCGCCGGTGGCTCCAGGCAGAAGCAGCAGACAACTTGGAGTCTGGGCGGAGGTGAGTCATAGACCGCGGAGGAGTCCGGTTCGCTGCCCTCTTCGTCTCCGGGTCGTGGCCCCTGGATAACCCCCTTTTTTCCTTTTCTCTTTTAAAACATCGCATGTGCTTACGTCCTTGCATGCAGGAGCACTGCCAGCCGTTGATTGCTGATTTCCTTTTGTAATGACGTGTAGAGCAACAACACAAACATAGTACCTTGGCAGATTGAACCTCTCGCAGCCTCGGGACTCGCTCATCTGCGTCGCACTTGGACCAGGGGAGATGCAGTAGCAGTCGGATGAGGCCGCCGTTCAGATTTGATATTGCAGCGGAAATTTTTGGCAATCTCGACTCGGCGATTTGACCGCTCGCCAGGCGCATGTTACGCCACGAATTTTTTTCTTGTATTCTTGTCGGCCTCAGTGACTTGATTCTTGCACCGATTGATCTCACGCACGTCTTCAACCCTAATTTCTCTTTGATCCTTGTACTACCAGCTTCAAAGCTAACCACAATTCCGATCACAATTGCTGGCTCTTCCACACTTTGACAAAGTGCAAGCGGCTCGACACCCTAGGAAAGATCCCTCCAAGAACTCAACACCACCGTGCGCAGGCCCCATGGTAGGCACCAACTATCGTGGATTTGTCATGGCAGATGTCCTTAGTGCCAGGAATTGGTCATGAGGCCAACACATCTATGTGGTAGCTTCAGAGGGGTTGAGTGGGAAGAGAGACATGAGGTTTTACCCAGGTTCGGCCCCTGATGGTGGAGGTAAAAGCCTACATCCTGCTTCATTGATATTGATGATGGTGATGATCACGATTACAAGGGTGCTCTATCTTGAGAGTTATAGACTTGTCTGTCTAACCCTAACTTGTCAAACTCGTGAAACTTGTCCCTCTTTGGGTACCCTGCCCCTCCTTATATAAGATGAAGGGGCGAGTTACATGACTAGTCCTAATAGGATTAGGATTACCCTATTACAAGTGGAGTCCTAGTCTTTCTTCCTTTGTAAGGGAATATTCCTTATGCTTTCCTGTTAAGCCGGCCCGCCATAATACGAGTCGGTCTTCCATGAGCCGCCTTGTAGGCCACCGGGTCTTGTTGCTCCTCTGACCCGCCTGCCGAGTCACTAGGCCTGGCTGGATCATCAATGAGTGGAGAGATCCGGGCAGGTCACTTAATGAGCCGTCAAGTTAGGGTGGGTCACTAGTGAATCGCCAAGTCTGGTCGGGTCATATTTGCAGCCGGGTCATACCGCGGGGTATATCCCCAACATTAACCCCTAGTTTAATTTGGATTTATCTATGTTAAACTAATCCTGCAAAATAAACACAAGAACAAATTTGACAGGTTGTGCTCCAGGTTAAAAAATTCTTGTAAGCCGGATCCTGGTCATCCTTAAGTCCTTGTCATTTCCTTCTTCTAGTATGTTCGGGTCAATAAGCCAGCCTCATAATCAATTTGCTGACATTAGTTTCTCACATAAAAATATTGTTAAGAATAATTCATTTGATTCAGCTCCCAATGTTTAACAAAAAATATTAGTCTTGAAATACTCATCTGATTTTCAGCCAGCTTGAAGATGTAGAACTTGCCAGTTATGATTTCCAAAATCACCAGGTTATAAAAACTGATGATTTCGGGTCATGACTGTTATAGACACCGGGTCATGATTGTTGCCAACGCCGGGTCACACAGTTGATCTTCCTGATTTGCTCAAAACTGAGAATTTGAGGACGTTCCTCCTTTATATGCATATTACCTGTAGCCCCCATGTCTTAAGAGGAGATCATAGTGATAGCTTAAGACTTGCTTTAATATAAATGCTCCAACTTGGAGAAATCTGGGTTGTTCATGTAAGCCGCCAATCATATGCTGCACATTTTGAACTTCCCATGTGTAGCCCCCCAAGTGCCGGGTCATTATGCAATAATGAGCAGGGACTTTGTAAATATGATCATGTAGACTTGAGCAGCAACGTGTAGTCCCCCAGGGCCGGCTCAATAAGATAATACTGAGCTGGGACTTTATATATACTTCAATGAAAATAACAACATATGATGTAGCCTCCATCGTAGGGCTTAAACCCACGACCACAAGGTTAAGAGTCTTGTGCTCTACCAACTGAGCAATGGACCCTTCAATATAATGGATTAAAGCTTGTGTACTTTGAATTTTTGATAAGAGCAATTAGTAGCCCCCAAGGGCCGGCTCATTACAATGTGTTGAGTCGGGTCTTCAATAAGGTGAGCAAAAAATGACTTTGCATTAGCCCCGAAGTGTCATGGTGCATGCTTGCAACGACATGGGACTTCCATATTTGATATAATCATGATTTGAGTAATGTAGCCCCCAAGTGCCGGGTCGTAAGCCTGGAGCGACTAGGGACTATTCCTTCCATTATAGAATAAATCATATCCATTGATAAAGAAATAATAGCCATTGCGTTAAAGCGACTTTAAAAACCTCAATCAATCAATATCATCATGAAAACCCAGCCAAGTTTGTCTATTAAAGATTTAAATACCTTATCTGTTGACAAGTAAATCCGGAGTTTAAATACCCGGCAGCTCTTGGCCAATGCGACTTAATACGCATCCATTGTAATCCGGGATTTTTCTAACCCGGCGGCTTATAATCTTTGTAGAAATTCAGAACTGATAATCCTTTTGAAACATCAATTTGAACCTTTGATGATGGGCTTGAACTTAATCATTTATGTAAGCCATAGCTCTCCATGTTCTGCACAAAGTTTAAACAACATATGCCCTAGCGACTTATCGTCAAAAGCCAGGGTGGATAACAACCCAAACATAATATAGCCTTATGCAATTATGGAAAAGACTAGAATTAAGGCCATTCAAGCCTAAACATACTGGCGACTTAAAGTCAAAAGCCAGAGCGGGTTATCAAACCTCGCATATTTATATAACCAGGAAAATCATACGTATAGATTTGGTCATACTGTCAGCTTACATCGCCATATCCAATGATTTATAAGCGCATGATTCCAGTGATGCAATCCAAATTATACTGATGACTTAACGTCGAAAGCCAGGGCAGGTTATCAAACCGTGCATATCATACCATTATTGAAAAACATATCTGGAGATTGACATCATGGTGATAACTCAATAATTATAATCCATCGTGGGTATTGACCCATAGGCATGCACTATCATGATTTTGATTGCTCAAGGCAAAGATATCCTCGCAACTTAACACCCTCTATCAGGACGGGTTATCAAACCCAAAGATTCTCAATGATGAGTCATATAATCAAGGCTACATGGCCTATGAAATTGGTTCACGCTATCGGCTTATCATGCCAGACGCAGCAAAGAGTAACAACACCAAAAAGGCCTTAGAGCCTAAACTCTAAGTCCACAATCATATCATACTGGCGACTTATTGTCCAAAGCCAGGCCGGATTATCAAAAAAAACCGAGATATGCTGACATATGAGCCATGAGGATTAAGGCTACATGGCCTGAATCATTTCAAACCATATGTCAATATGCTACAAATATATCAATGCAAAAAATGTTCAAAGAAAATAACAAATCGGAAAAAACAAGGCTTTCATAGGCCGCCAAGCCCAAATCTCAAGTGCTTTCATGGGCCGCCAAGCCACTGAATTAACCTTTTACACCTTGTAAGTCGGGCCTCACATGACAAACCGCCGCTTAAACATTTACAAGTTCAGGGTCTATAAGATTGACTGTCCAGAGTTCGGCGGGTCATTCCAGGATTACCTGGGCGGAGTGGCAGACTCTACAAAGCAGGATAACCTGGAAATTTTGGTGAATACACATGGCATTCCAAGCAAATTAAAAGGTTATGTCCTCTTTGGTGAATACACCTATGTTTGAACAGGATAACCCGAAAACTTTGGTGAATACACCTGGTGTTCCAGGCCAGTCAAGAGGGTAGTAACTGTATGTTCTATTTGGGGAATACACCTACGTTTGAACAGGAAGCCCCCAAGTGATTTTTACAGCCCAGCCTATAAGCCGGATCAAAGGGTAGTCATAGCTATGCTCAATGAGCAGGAAGCCCCCAAGTAATTTGTAACAGGGTGTATAAGCCGGAACAAAGGGTAGTCACAACTATGCTCAATGAGAAGGAATCCCCCAAATGAGCAATCATGTGATAAGACAATAAGGGAGGATACCCATGTTCGAGCCGTGCATCATGGCATCATGGCGGCGTGCGGTGCGGCCGTTGACCACACCGGTGGCACCGGCTCAACATGCGGCGGAAGGAGCAGCGGCTCGGTGACTCCAATGAGGCATGGGCGGAGGACCATGAAGGCAGGTCTAACGAAGGCAGCAGCGACGGTCGAGGGGCACCTGCTCATTGAGGTTAAAGCCTACATCCTGCTTCATTGATATTGATGACGATGATCACGATTACAAGGGTGCTGTATCTTGAGAGCTATAGACTTGTCTGTCTAACCCTAACTTGTCAAACTCATGAAACTTGTCCCTCTTGGGGTGCCCTGTCCCTCCTTATATAAGATGAAAGGGCGGGTTACATGACTAGTCCTAGTAGGATTAGGATTACCCAATTAGAAGTGGACTTCTAGTCTTCCTTCCTTTGTAAGGGCATATTCCTTATGCTTTCCTGTTAAGCCGTCCCGCCATAATTCAAGACGGTCTTCCATGAGACGCCTTCTGGGCCACCGGGTCTTGTCACTCCTTTGACCCGCCTGCCGGGTCCCCAATGAGTCACTAGGCCTGGCCGGGTCATATGTGAGTGGAGAGATCCAGGTGGGTCACTAGTGAGTCGCCAAGTCCGGCCGGGTCATACCGCAGGGTATATCCCCGACAATGGAGGCGAGCGGCATCCACCTCTCTCTCATACTCGTTCACCTCCACTTTAGTTATAAAATATGTCCCTCTAACCTGAAAGTTAAAGAAGGAAGGAGCAGGAAGAGTAATATGGACAGCACGCTGCCAATCAAAGATTAGTTGGTACAGGAGGGATTGCTCGTTCCTCAAAAGAAACTGATAGCGTACCAAAGCATTATAATCAAGAAAAGCGGGTGGTAACTCAATGTCAGTCTTCCTTATGGGTACCTCAATGTAATTAGCTAAATGGGTGGCATAAATTCCACCAAAGATATCTCCCTCTTTAGCATTAAGGTGTAACCTCCTCGCAACAATAGCCCCTAAATTATATCGTTTATCACCCAACACTGCACACTTGAGGACACTAAGGTCCCATGCACAAAGGTGTCTATGATCATGTTTACCATTAATCCATCTGCCTATGAAGAGAGCAAAATAATGTATGGCGGGATAATGAATGCTCCCCATTGAGGCTTCTGTGATATTTCTAGTTTCCCCTATAGTGATGCTAGCAAGGAAATCATTGTATTCAGTTTTGCAAGGCTCACTAAGAATACCCCACTGTGGGATCTTGCCTGCATCACTAAAATGTTCTAAGTCCATGGTATATGATTTATCATAAAGATCAAACCGGACAGTATGAGTATTGCGCTGGGATGTAAATTTAAATCTTCGCACAAATGAATCAGTGAGGTGATAGTATTGTCGTCACTTATCTGACACGAAGTCGTCAAGGCCAACATTTTGTACGTATGCATCAAACTCATCCTTGAAACTTGCATGAACCATGAATTCATCTGACGACCATTCACAAGGCCGTACTTGAGCTTCCCTTGGTAGTTCAAGATTCGGCTCACGTATCGCGAGCCTTGGGGCTTGCTTCCTCAAGGAACCACCTTGGTATATTTTCCTAAAAAAATTCTTCCTCTGAAATATTTCTGAAATTTTTAGTGACCTAAAATAAAAGTGAACCAAACTCAGCAAGGTTGATAGCAACTACTCCTACAAATGTCTAGAGGCTATATCATCCATGAAAACTACTTTGGACCATATAAATTCGACATGCAAGTTCAAGAACAAGGTTACCACAACAACAAAAATTGGCAATAAATAAAGCACTATAACAGAAACTAATTGGACCATTGGAGGAGTGACATACGGAAGAACAATGCCCCATAACAATTTTGCAAATGGAGCTTTGCACAAGGAAATAAAAAATGGCAGCAAGATGAGCTAGAACATGGTCTTGGGCAATAGGATGATTTTTTCTAGAGGAAGACGACGTGGATGGGTGCTGGAATAAGTGAGGGGGACCCACAAGGCAGGGGGCGCGCCCTCCACCCTAGTGGCCCACTGGTGCAACCCCCTGGTGCATTCTCAGTTCTAGAAATTCTAAAATATTATATAAAAAATCACACTAAATTTTTAGGGCATTTGGAGAACTTTTATTTTTGGGACATTTATTTTTTATTGCGTGGATAATTTAGAAAATAGATAAATAATATTATTTTTGCTTTATTTATTCTAAATAACAGAAAGTAAAAAGTGGGTACATAAAGTTGTGCTCTCTAAATTCATCCATCTCATGCCCATCAATAGGAATCCATTACCAAGGTTGATCAAGTCTTATTAACAAACTTCTTCCGAATGATATGAAACCGTAGAATTTTCGAATAACACTAGGTTTCCTCAACGGGGATATGCACGTCCACAACAATAAGAATATCATATTTCTTGTTAACAGTAGCAAGAGGGAATTCAAAACCTCCAATAGTAATAGTTGAAAAATTTCCAATAGAATTGATACTATGAACATGAGGTTGTCTCATTGGAAAGTGTACCATATGATCATTACCATTAACATGAAAAGTGACATTGCCTTTGTTGTAATCAATAACAACCCCTATAGTATTCAAAAAGGGTCTACCAATGATGATTGACATACTGTCATCCTCGGGAATATCAATAATAATAAAGTCCGTCAAGATTGTAACGTTTACAACCACAACAAGCACATCCTCGCAAATACCGATGGGTATAGCAATTGATTTATCAGCCATTTGCAAAGAGATTTTAGTAGGTGTCAACTTATTCAAATCAAGTATACGATATAAAGAGAAAGTCATAGTTTCTTTTAATGGAGCATGGTATAGTTAGTATTTCTGGATCTCCTAGTTTCTTTGGTATTCCACCCTTAAAAGTATAATTAGCAAGCATGGTGGAAATTTCAGCTTCAGGTATCTTTCTTTTATTTATAACAATATCTTTCATATACTTAGCATAAAGAGACATTTACAGAATATCAGTCAAATGCATACGCAAAAAGATAGGTCTAATCATTTCAACAGAAGTGCTCAAAATCCTCATCATCCTTTTTCTTGGACGGTTCAGGAGGAAAGGGCATGGGTTTCTGAACCCATGGTTCTCTTTCTTTACCATGCTTCCTAGCAACAAAGTCTCTCTTATCATAAAGCTGATTCTTTGATTGTGGGTTATCCATATCAATAGTAGGTTCAATCTCTACATCATTATCATTATTATGTTGAGCATCAACATGAACATCATCATTAACATTATCACTAGGTTCATGTTCATCACCAGATTGTATCTCAACATCAGAAATAGAAATATCATTTGGATTCTCAGGTATGTCTATAACAAGTTCACTATAAGCATGCAAAGTCCTTTCAGTTTTCCTCTTCCTTTTATTAGAAGGACTAGACGCATCAGTATTAACTCGCCGAGAATCTTGCTCAATTCTCTTAGGATGGCCCTCAGGATACAATGGTTCCTGGGTCATTTTACCACCTCTAGTCATAACTCTAACAGCATGATCATTGTTCTTACTATTCATCTCATTGAGAAAATCATCTTGTGCCTCAAGTACTTGTTCTACTTGAGTTTTTACCATAGAAGCATGTTTACTAATAAGCTTAAGATCATTAACAATTCTAGTCATATAATCACCCAAGCGGTCAAGCATGTAAGAATTACGTTTGAATTGTCTACTAACATAAGCATTGAAGTTTTCTTGTTTAACAATAAAATTATCAAACTCATCCAAGCATTGACTAGCAGACTTATTATAAGGAATATCACCTTCATCGAATCTATAGAGAGAATTCACCTCTACTATCTGTGTTAGAGCATTAAGACCATGTGTTTCTTCAATAGGCGGTAAATTCTTAACATCTTCAGCTTTAATACCTTTTCCTTTCATAGATTTCTTTGCCTCTTGCATATCTTCAGGAGTCAGGATTGAGAAATAGAATACCTCTTTTCTTCGGAGTTGTCTTAGGAGGTGGTTCGGGAAGAGTGCAATCATTATCACTGATCAATATATTATTCAATAGTTTTTCAGTTTGCTCAACAGTACATTCCCTGAAAACACAACGAGCACAACTATCTAGGTGGTCCCTAGAAGCATCCTATCTATGTGGTCCCTAGAAGCATTTGTTAGTCCATTATAAAAGATATCAAGTATTTCATTTTTCCTAAGAGGATGATCAGGCAAAGCATTAAGTAATTGGAGAAGCCTCCCCCAAGCTTGTGGGAGACTCTCTTCTTCAATTTGCACAAAGTTAAATATTTCCTGTAAAGCAGCTTGTTTCTTGTGAGCAGGAAAATATTTTTCAGAGAAGTAATATATCATATCGTGGGGACTACGCACACAACCAGGAGCAAGAGAATTAAACCATAACTTAGCGTCACCCTTTAATGAGAAAGGAAACAAGTTAAGAATATAGTAATAATGAATGTTTTTCTCATGAGCAAATAGGGTGGCTATATCACTCAACTTAGTAAGATTTGCCACAACAGCTTCAGATTCATAACCATGAAAAGGATCAGATTCAACCAAAGTAATTAACTTAGGATCGACAGAGAATTCATAATCCTTATTTGTAACAAAGATAGTTGAAGTAGAAAACATAGGATCATATTGCATTCTCGCATTCAAAGATTGTTCTTTTAGCTTAGCTAGCGGTTTCTTAAGATCATCCCTATCATTGCAAGCAAAAAAGTCTCTAGCAGTTTCTTCATCCATAATATAACCCTCAAGTACCTTAGGAAATTCATATCTAGGGGGAGAATCATAATATTCAGTTTCATTAACATCATCAGTTTTAGTAATTCCATTCTCTCTGACCCTAGCAAGTTGTTCATCAAGAAATTCACCTAGTGGCACAATATTATCAATCAGAGAAATAGTATCATCATAAGCTTCATGCATAGGAGAAGTGCATCATCAATAACATGTGACATATCATAAGCAATAGGAAGTGTAGGTGTCGCAAGCTTACTTAAAACAGAAGGTGAATCAAGTGCAGAGCTAGATGGCAGTTCCTTATCTCCCCACATAGTAGAGGGATAGATCTTGGTTTATTGTCTTTCAAATTCCTCATAGTGATCAATAGATATAAATCCCAAGTGACCTAGATAATAGAGTTATGCTCCCTAGCAATGGCGCCAGAAAAAGGTCTTGATAACCCACATGTATAGGGGATCGCAACAGTTTTCGAGGGTAGAGTATTCAACCCAAATTTATTGATTTGACACAAGGGGAGCCAAAGAATATTCTCACATATTAGAAGCTGAGTTCTCAATTCAACCACACCTGGAAGACTTAATATCCACAACAAAGTAGTATGGAAGTAACGGTAACAGTGGCAAAAGTAACAGTAGTTGTTTTGTAACAATTGTAACAATGGCAACAGAAAAGTAACTTAGCAAAGATCAATATGAAACAAACTCGTAGGTGTGACACCCGGATAATTAAGCTACAATAATCCCATGTTAATGGTGACATGTCATCGTTTTCACTGTGGCTAAATCCCCCTTGATTCCACCCAGTTCAAATACAAATTTCAAAAAAAACAAGTCAAATTCTTATCTCTTCAAACTGTCAAGTAAAACTGTCCGTTGGGTTGCAACTATTCGCTAGCTAATTATCATATAGAAACCAACATCATTTGACTCACCATTTAATCCTTGGAAAAATATGAAGTGGTCCATCAACATACAATTGACCTATTCATTTTCTAAAAATGATTGAACATTTCCATTGGCTCTAAAATTTTTTATGCAACACCACAATGTTGTTCTTGAATTGTGTGCCAGATTTTATGTTTGACTAAATTCATATTGTCACGCAAATTAATATGAAACAGTAGCCAACTTAAATACGAAAAAGGGAAAATAGAAAATGTCCTCACTAATTATTGTGCATCTGGGCCCTAGTGGCCACAGAGCACTTCGGTCCAACCCACACCCCACTTGCCCCCCATCTCCAGCTACAGAAGCAGGGGGCGTGGCGCTCATCCACCGGCGCCATTGCCGGAGATGCACACGCGCCGGACATCTGCCGTCTCCCATGGGGCTATAAGGCGGCCCCGACACCCTCCTCTCTCCCTTGATGAACCCTAGATCGAGCTTGACCCCTTGCACCTCACTCCCTCGCCCTCTCTCTCTGTATTGCTCATCCGAACGGGGGGATCGTCGCGCCATTATTATCTGCGTGCTCCGGTTCCACCCCGAGCTGCGACCGGTCATCCAGCAGCTTCGCCGCCCTCCCCTTCTTCATCTGCGCCTTTGGATCGGGGCTGGCGAGTGCCGCCGCCGTCACCACGTCCTCTGGCTCAACCTTGGGTCGCCATCGTCCACCTCCTCGAGTCGCTGTTCTGGTGCCTCCCCGCCACTTCCCCGAGCCCGCCTCGCTCGACTACAGGGCCCCGTGAGCTCTCTTCCTTTCCCCCCTCTCTCTCCCTCCTGTGCGAATCCATGTCCGGAGTTCAGCTCCGCTCCCGTTCGCCCGCACCTCACCACCGAACATGCTCACCGCCCGTCGTAGTACCCGCGACCACTGATACGTCTCTATCGTATCTATAATTTTTGATTGTTCCATGCCAATATTATTCAACTTTCATATACTTTTGGCAACTTTTTATACTATTTTTGGGACTAACATATTGATCCAGTGCCCAGTGCCAGTTCCTGTCTGTTGCATGTGTTTTGGTTTTGCAGAATACCATATCAAACGGAGTCCAAATGGGATAAAACCGGACGGAGCTTATTTTTGGAAAATATGGAAAATTCGGAAGGAAAATCAACACGAACCAGTGCCCGAGGTGGCCACGAGGCAGGGGGCGCCCCCCTTAGGGCGTGCCCCTACCCTCATGAGCCCACCGTAAGGCGGTTGACGCTCTTCTTTTGCCGCAAGAAAGCTAATATTCTAAAAAAATCACAGCGAAGGTTTCAGGCCAATCGGAGTTACGGATCTCCATATATATACGAAACGGTGAAACAGAGCCAGAATAGAACGCAGAAACATAGAGAGACAGAGAGACAGATCCAATCTCAAAGGGGCTCTCGCCCCTCCCATGCCATGGAGGCCAAGGACCAGAGGGGAAACCCTGCTCCCATCTAGGGAGGAGGTCAAAGAAGAAGAAGAAGGAGGGGGGCTCTCTTCCCCTCGCTTCCGGTGGCACCGGAGTGCCACCGGGGGCCATCATCATCACCGCGATCTACACCAACACCTCCTCCATCTTCACCAACATCTCCATCACCTTCCACCCTCTATCTACAGTGGTCCACTCTCCCACAACCCGCTGTACCCTCTACTTGAACATGGTGCTTTATGCTTCATATTATTATCCAATGATGTGTTGCCATCCTATGATGTCTGAGTAGATTTTCGTTGTCCTATCGGTGGTTGATGAATTGCTATGATTGATTTAATTTGCTTGTGGTTATGTTGTTGTCCTTTGGTGCCCATCATATGATTGCGCGCATGGATCACACCCTAGGGTTAGTTGTATGTTGATAGGACTATGTATTGGAGGCCAAGAGTGACAGAAGCTTAAACCTAGCATAGAAATTGATGCATACGGGATTGAAGGGGGACCAATATATCTTAATGCTATGGTTGGGTTTTACCTTAATGAACATTAGTAGTTGCGGATGCTTGCTAATAGTTCCAATCATAAGTGCATAGAATTCGAAGTCAGGGATGACATGCCAGCAGTGGCCTCTCCCACATAATACTTGCTATCGGTCTAGTAAAGTAGTCAATTGCTTAAGGGACATTTTCGCAACTCCTACCACCACTTTTCCACACTCGCTATATTTACTTTAGTTGCTTCTTTACCTTAACATCCCCTAGTTTTATTTTTGTGCTCTTTACTTTCTTGCAAGCCTATCCAAAAACACCTACAAAGTACTTCTAGTTTCATACTTGTTCTAGGTAAAGTGAACGTCAAGCATGCGTAGAGTTGTATCGGTGGTCGATAGAACTTGAGAGAATATTTGTTCTACCTTTAGCTGCTCGTTGGGTTCGACACTCTTACTTATCAAAAGAGGCTACAATTGATCCCCTATACTTGTGGGTTATCAACCACTGTGCCCTGGGCCACGCTCGCGCGTGCCCGCAGCTGGCCACCCCGCTCGGCCACCCGTCCGCCCAGTTTGCGCCCCTGCATGCCTGCGCCGCCCCCCTGGTCACTTCGGTCGCGGCCGTCGGCGCCTGGCCGCGCCCCTACTACCCATCGCCGCCCACATCCCACCGCCTTCGGCTGCTCCTCCTGCTAGCCCCCCCTAGCGTTGCCGCTGCTCTACGTCGCCACCGATTACCCGCACCTGTGCCGCAGTTAGCTCCTGCCGCCCTCCTGCCCTCCTGTCTCGCCGCCAGCGCCGCCTCTGCTGCCTACACGCCGCCGCCCTACACGCCCTTGGATGCGCCCATGCACGCGGCTGCTGCCGCGCCTAGGCGCGCCCACACGCCCGTGTCCATTCTAGCGGGCGCCCACACCTGCAGCCCCATTAGCCTGTCGCCCGCTAAGCCCCCGACCCACTAACCAGGGGGCCCCACTACCCTGTTATTTTAAAAATAGGTTTAAATAATAACAATTAATAAATTAATTAGTTAATCAATTAATAAATAAGTTAATTAACTTAATTAACTCTATTTAATTAGCTTAATAACATAACTAGTCTAATTAAACTAATTAGGTTAGCTATTGTGTGTATGACAGGGGGCCCACACACTGTTGACCAGTCAAACGTTGACTGGTCAACTGGAACCCCCTGGCCCACCTGTCAGCCACTCGGTACACTTTTGTGTACCCTGTGCTGGGTGGCCCTAGCATTTTAGTATTTAATTTCAAAATATTAATTTTAGTATATTGTTTGAATCTTTTAAACATTCGTAGAAAATAAGCCGTAACTCAAATGAAAATGTTTACTACATGAAAGTTGCTCAGAAAAACGTGACGAATCCGAACACGCGGTCCGTTTAACTGTCAGATGGCTCTAACTAGCTGAACATGGAACATTCTCCCTCCGGTCATATGTTTAACACAGGTCCGGAACCAGGAAAACATTCCCGGTTGAATTCTCCCTTCACCTATATCGTGTAGCCATACGTTAGGTCACACCCGGCACAACATATTGCCATGTTATGCTTTGTGATGCTATGTTTGCTTTATATTTATTGTTTCTTCCCCCTCTTCTGTCCGGTAGACCCCAAGACCGATGCTGCCCCTGTGTTCGACTACGTCTCCGACGACACTTCTTCCTTTTCAGTAGAGCTTCCAGGCAAGCCCCCCCTTTGATCATCCCGATATCGCCCATTTCATTCTCTCATGCTTGCATTAGATTTTGCTACTGTTATTGTTTGCTACTATTCTGATGCATAGCCTGCTATTGTAACCTGCTCATTGTACCTTACCTGCTTACCCTAAACTGCTTAGTATAGGTTGGTTAGTGATCCATGAGTGACCTCCACCTTGTCCTTGTTGCCCCGCTATATGTTTGATGTCTCGATCAACATCATTGTGGTCCCGGACCTGACACCGCACATCACCCCCTAGTTGTACGACTCTGTAGAGTTACTATCGAGTGCTGAGGGTGACACCTCATACATCACTCCTGATGAGATCTATGTAGTGTAGCTGTTCGGTCGTGGTTATCGAGGGTGATTTCCTCCTTAACCACTTCCGATACGACTCTGTCGTGGAACCCCTCAAGAGTGAACCTCGAGGGTGGTTCCTCTTACGTTCACCTTGATGATTACATCGAGTGGAATCCATCGAGGGTGGTTCCTCAGGGTTCCCCTTGGTGTTACACACACAGTTACTATGGTTACTATGACTTTACACTGAACCATGTTACTAAAGACGGGTTAGCCTTGAGGGGTACCCGCACGAGCTTATTTGCGTGTGATGTGGAGTCGGGTTGACCTGGAAGGTGCCTGCGAGATTCTTACGAGGCGTAGCCGGGCATTCTTAGCCCTTGCCGCAAGTCCTCGAGACGGGGTGACAGGGTCACATCTTTCATGAGTCTCTGCTCGTGACCGCACTACTAACACACTAACGATTTGGATATTTGATCCAAGGGGCCTCTGGCCTGATAGCACTAACCATCACGTGGGCATAGTATGTGTGTTCTGCGTCGTATGCATCAGCCGAAGCTTAATACATGTCATGCGATTGAGCGGCGCGCGCCGGGTTGGACTGGTAAGCACCTGCCTTTTTAAGGAGGTAGCTAGGTCCGCTCGCCGGCCACCCACGTAACGTGCAGGAGTTCTTGAGGCGATGGAACAAGACTCGTGGGGGCATAGGTTTAGTCCGGCGGGCTTACCTCTCTAATTAGCCTAGGTCGGGTTGCGGCGTATTGTTTGGTCGAGGCCGTGCATGACCCAGGAAAGTGTGTCCGGCCGTAGTTAATCGAGTGTGGTAGGTAAGTTGGTGCACCCCTGCAGGGAAGAAACATCTATCAATAGCCTGTCCTACGGTAATGGACACTTGGAGTTGTATCCCGATCGATACAACTAGAACTGGATACTTGAGGTGATAACTAGATAGTATGGCTCCGGGATTGGTTTCTCGTAGGGATTCGAGGAAGAATCTCTAGCCGAGGTTGATAACACCACTACTACTTTACTATATGCTACTCTTATCTCTTCTGATGCTGCACGATGCTTAGAGCTGCTTGAAGATGCTAGTCTTCGATAGTACTAGGCTCTCCCCTCTATTCTGGCATTCTGCTGTTCAGTCCACAGATACACCCCTTTCATTTGATACCAGTGCATACTTAGTATAGATCTGATGCTTGCAAGTACTTTGGATGAGTACTGACGGTTGCTTTGCTACCCCCTTTTCCCCCTTCTTTCTTTTCCCGATTGTTACGACCAGATGACGGATCCCAGGAGCCAAGACAACACCACTGATGATTACTACTACCCCGAGGGTGCCTACTACTACATGACGGCCGCTGACGACCTGGAGTAGCTAGGAGGCTCCCAGGCAGGAGGCCTTGCCTTTTCGATCGTAGATGCTTTTGTGCTAGCCTTCTTAAGGCAAACTTGTTTAACTTATGTCTGTACTCAGATATTGTTGCTTCTGCTGACTCGTGTGTATTCGAGCTGATGTATTCGAGCCCTCGAGGCCCCTGGCTTGTAATATAAAGCTTGTATTATTTTAATTTGCGTCTAGAGTTGTGTTGTGATATCTTCCCGTGAGTCCTTGATCTTGATCATACACATTTGCGTGTATGATCAGTGTACGATTGAATTGAGGGCGTCACAAGTTGGTATCAGAGCCGACTGCCTGTAGGAACCCGCCTTTCCAACTCCTTGGCCGAAGTTGAGTATAGTCATTGCAAAACTACTTTACTAACGCTGTTGTGTGGCTTACATGCCCACATCACAATTGGGTGGTATTATGATCTTTTATTCCTCGTCTATACTCTGGGACTCTGATCTCTCTTCTATTCGGGTTAAATGTTTTTGCTAACTATAACTCTAGGTTCTCGTAACTACTTCCTCCCGGAGAGCTCTTCTTTCCAGATGATCATCTGCTTCACCAGAAGACTTCGAAGATACTCTCTGATGTTCTCATGAGAACATGTGTTCATCGCTTTTGCAACCCCTTCCACCGTCAACCCCTATGGTTAAGTGCATGCACTTGCCATTTATATTATCTTTCCCAGTTGCTCTTGTTATTATAAGATGTCTCGAAATACTCTCCGTTGTCCAGAGAACCCTTTGAACTTACTGCCTTGCAAATCATTACCACCTAAAAGCCCTTACGATAATTCCTCACCCTTATTGAGGATTTCTTCATCCCTAGTGGATCAGGTGATTCACAAGATACTTGGAAATACTATTCCATCTTCCAAAAATCCTCAGCAGCCCTATGCTATTGAAATACTTGTCCACTTGCATTATGGTAGTGTTCCATATGTCTAGCAATGTTCATTGGCATCCTTATTCATTGTCATTTTGAGGCCTTGATTCGGTATGTTTGCGGATGCCCACAATCATCGGTTGATCCTTATAAATTATCCTCTTGGCTCAAACGTCATTCCGGACTTGAGCTGGTTCTCGGTAAATCAAACCTTGAATGATTGTCGATCTATATCTATTCAACTTTCTTATCTTATGATCAGAGCATTTGAACTTTGAAATTACTCAGATGTTTTATAATCCGATGCCTTTGCATTCTTCTTCCGCTGGTTGAGTACTGATACTCACATCAACTCCGTTGTGGACCGCTAGACCCCTTGTTGGATTTTATCCGACAACATCCTTATATTCTATAACCTTCTGAGCGTTTCCTCGGATACATAATTCCTTTGGTAAATTGTATCCTCTCCTTTTGTCAAACATGCTCTGCTTTCGAGCTTGTGTAATTACTGTTAAAACTTGTGGTATATGTTCCTAAGATGCCCCAAGGGGCTGAATAAATGCTTTCCCTAATTTGTGTGAACCCGCAAATTTCTATGGGTCATATTCTAGTAGTGTTACGCCAGATAAAAATTTCTACACTACAACTTCGTCAAATGCGAGAAGTAATTAAGAGGTTATGAATTGAAGAAGTGGGAGTCGACCTTGAACTTTGTGTTCATGCCCATAGACACGATGTAGATCTTATCATGGAAGCTTCTCTTACAATCAAATGTTCCCTTGGTACAAGCTCATCTTGCATGTGTAGATTGGTTCTTTACAATCGTGGTTCCGACCATATTTTCTCCTTGATTCCATTTCCCGGACAAGTTAAAATACTTGTCTTCTACAGATCATTTCATCTGTCCAACCTCTATTTTTATATACCTTGAGTATTGCCCCCTGTTATCTTGAGGATATTGTGTCATTGCACTACCTCTTGTGAATTCTCATTGGAATGATACTCCATCACATCATTCCCAGCCTGATCGGCTATATCATTATCGTGCTAAATTTTAACTGTGCTACCTGGTCCTTCTCGGAGCACAATTTTCGATGATGAGCTAAGCTTACGTCGATCTTCCTTGTCATATCATTTCACCTTGAACAACAAGCTTGATTCCGAGTTTGTGTCATACCCGTGGTTCCCATAACCTTTCGCTTCATCATTCCTTTGAATTGATGTCATCGCCGATCGATTACATCTTCATGAAACCTCTCAACAAATATGTCGTGATCATCATCAACATTCCGATCCCTTCTAGGTTATCAATCGAATTCATGATGAGAAATACCCTCCTTGCCCCTCGATGAATTGTTGCTGATCCCGTGGGCCCCATCCTCATCTTTTTCTTGTTAAAATTGTCTAAAATATTTTATAAGTTGTTTCCGATGGATCCTTTGTGTATCCAAAGTCCGATATTTGCTTGAAGACCATGCCAATGCTATCTGGAAGCATTACTGTGGTACTCAAACCTCAACAAGAGCATTGGAAGCGCAATGCTAGATTTTCTTTATCCAAACACCGTTGTATGGGTAATGTCATGAAATTTATCACCCCTTTCCTAAAGGTTTTCTACAATTATATCCCGTCATGGATATCATGCGCTTCTTGTCCTTCGGAAGGATATACCCCCTGAATTATGTGTTTAAACACATTTTCCTTCCATTGTTCTGTTTAGCCTGATAATCACATTTTTCCTTTCCATTGTTTTGTTTAACCTTCTTGAGGTTTATATGATCTAAGAAATAATAAGTCACTGCTTTTGTAAGCACCTTGGTGTACAACTCTGTCAGTAAGAACCTGTTACTATTGTTGATGACATTCTGGTAACCACCGATGGACGAGAACTTTGCCTATTGGTCCGCCTCATCTTAATGAGCAGGAAAATGGTTCTCTTCATCCCTCGCCCTTGGTACCAATGTTGTTGCCAACTTAACTCACAGTCTATCCTATGACATGCCCTGCTATCATGATCGTGCAAGATGTCTGCACCCTTCCTACTTTTAACCCACATGGTGGGCCCATAACCCACAGTTCCATAGGATCGAAACCTGACACTCCAATACACCCCGGTTGCCAATGATATTCCTTGCGCTTGGCTTCGTATGTAATTCACGAGCCACCTTCTTGTGATCTGTTCTGGTATTACATGCAATGCTTATTCTCGATGCTCTGAACCCCCCTTTCACACTCTATTTCAGACATCAAACGATTGCCTACCTGGTTGAAGCTTCTTATTGCACCTTCTTACCTTGCTCTCGATGACTTCCTTAAAATTTCAACTTGAGAGGTGCCTTTATGCAACGTTCACTGAGATAGCCCCAGGTGCCTATCTTGTGTTGAACTTCGTCCTTCCCGAGTTTTTCCCCCTTACTCCACCCCTTAAATCTTGGGACGAGATTTCTTGTAGTGGAGGAGAATTGTGACGCCCGGATAATTAAGCTACAGTAATCCCATGTTAATGGTGCCATGTCATCATTTTCACTATGGCTAAATCCCCCCTTGATTCCACCCAGTTCAAATTCAAATTTCAAAAAAACAAGTCAAATTCTTATCTCTTCAAACTATCAAGTAAAAATGTCCGTTGGGTTGCAAATATTCACTAGCTAATTATCATATGGAAACCAACATCATTTGACTCACCATTTAATCCCTGGAAAAATATGAACTGGTCTGTAAACATATCCATGGACCTATTCATTTTCTAAAAATGATTGAACATTTCCAATGGCTCTAAAACTTTTTATGCAACACCACAATGTTGTTCTTGAATTGTGTGCCAGATTTCATGTTTGACTAAATTCATATTGTCACTCAAATTAATATGAAACAATAGCCAACTTAAATACAAAAAAGGGAAAAATAGAAAACGTCCTCACTAATTATTGTGCATCTGGGCCCTAGTGGACACAGAGCACTTTCAGCTCAACCCACACCCCACTTGCGCCACATCTATAGCTACAGAAGCAGGGGGTGTGGCGCTCATCCACCCGCGCCATTGCCGGAGACGCACACACGCCGGCCATCTATCGTCTCCCACGGGGCTATAAGGCGGCCCCGACACCCTCCTCTCTCCCTTGATGAACCATAGATCATTCTTGACCCCTTGCACCTCACTCCCTTGCTGGTCTCTCTCTCTCT